>NC_056741.1:1623188046-1623223046 GCF_019279795.1 Protopterus annectens | reverse complement strand
TAACAGCAACACCACCCCCCCCCCCCAACTCGAAGCTCTCTTTGTTCACCTGCCATCTCAGGCATTTTCTTCAAATGCGGCATCTGCTTTGAAAAGATTTTCTTTTTCCAGAACCAAAATTGTGCTCTTCCCCATAAATCTTCAAATTTTTCTACCCCTTCAGCAATGTTCCTTTAAGACCATTTCATGTTAATAGATAGTATCTCTACTTCATCGCACTTGTATCTATTACTAAATCCACAAAATTAAAAAGGTTCATTACAGCTCTATTCTTTTCCACTGTATCGATTATGATACCTGCTGCACCCACATCCACAAATTTTGTACTACCTCACAGCACCACCACATATGTAGTTTTTCTGCTCACTCCTGCTTACACCTCTATCTTGCAGCTACTTAAGGGTTCATAGGTTCATAGGTTGGTACTAGTCTATCAGCCCTAGGGCCTATACAAGCCTAGCCATAACAATTCCCTGGATATTTCTTCCCACATCATCTCTTCTTACTTGGACTGGCATTCTATATCACCAGTGAAGAAATTCCAGGACATATCTTCCAATAGTGTCACAAGTCATACTTTTCTTGCTAATCACCATACTTCCTTCCATAACTCATTACCCCATCTTAGGTGCTCATTGTCCCATTCTTTTGGCAATCATCCTATACTTTTCTTTCAACACCTTACATATGCATCCAATTCTACCTTTCTTAATCTTGACCCATTCCACACTCTGTAGACTTTTTCTACTACCCTGTTCTTCTTCAATCTTCTCATGTCTGTCTCCTACAAAACAGTTCTTTGAGGCATTGAATCAGCCATCCATTGAATTGTCAGCATCCCTTCTTCAGCCTCATCTCTTTTGTCACTTCCTCAGAATTCTTAAAACTCACCTAGTAGCTATTTCCCTTCTCTAGCATTTATAATCTCTTTCACCTGTCTATCTCCTTCTCCGTCCACTTCCAAACTTTTCAAGTCCATGACCCTTTATTTCCTTAAATACTAAGCTGTCCTCATTTCATTCAGTTATGAGTGCCACAGCCAATATGAGTGCTCACTCCCAGAGAATCTGCTAAAATATTTATGATGCTATAGCTCTCCATAAGCTCAATTTACAGTAAGTGCTATTTACATGTAGCTTTTTTTTTAACATAGCTGTTTTTCATTCAGTGGAGTGCAGATTTTTAATGGCTTTCTTTGAGCAGGAAGCATTACTACTGTAGTAGTCAAATTTTGTGAATTGGAAGGATGCAGCAGTAATCAGAAGTTATATCAGTTTTTATTTTTCTGCATTTGTTTTCTTTCCATTTTTGATTGTTTAGGAGGTGTAGCTTAAGTGTTTTTAGAGTCAGAACATCATTTTATGGTTTAGTAAGGCTTCCTGGGCTAAATAAACTGAGAAAAGTAGATTGTAACCCAAACTTAGGAACATTGCTTCACAGGTATGTAAGGCTGCCCAGTACGTTCATAAAATAATAAATTCAGTGAATCCGAGAAAATTTAAAGCATTTATTTAATCCATACCAAAAAGTAATTAAAAAATTCACAGAGCCAAGTGTTTCTGTCTCATAAAATGATGATTGAGACATTTTCAGAACTGTTTAGTTATATTAACACTCCTGTATATGTATGAAACTTAAAAACAATTAAAGTCAAAACTAATTCTTCATTCTTCCCTTAAAGGGATAGCTCCCAAAAAGAACACAAATGTGTACCCAGTGCATTTATTAACAATAAATACAAATAATATTGAATTCAATTGTATTCATATGTTTAACAATTGTATGTTTCCATAAGTAAAATGTGCCCCCCACACGCCCACTACTTAAATATACCAACGCCAAGATAGCACTTCAGTGAACTACAGTGTGGAAATGGGAAATTTCCTATTCCCTACACTTTAGCGTGATCTTGGAGTTGGTATATTAAAGTGGGGGGGTGTGGGGTGCAGAGGGGCTTGCCCCCCTGCTTAAACCATTTAGTTTTTTATTTTGAGTTGTGCTTTTTTTTTTTATTTTTGTAAAAATTCGATCGCTTAACTGTTCGATCTCTAAAGGTCGATCTTTAGAGATTCAAACATTTAAGCGGTCGTGCATCTAATATAGACCCACTTATACCTACTGTTTATTAGTGAACTTATACTGCACTGTTTAAAAGTGAAGTTATACTGTTTATCACTGGTTATACTGTTTAAAAGTGAAGTTATACTGTTCATTAGTGAACTTATACTGTACAGTTTTAAAGTGCAGTTACAGTTTAAAAGTGAAGTCATACTGTTTAAAAGTGAACTTATATTGTTTATTAGTGAAGTTATACTGTTTATTAGTAAAATAAAACTCCATTAATGCATATAAAACTCCATTAATGCATATAATGTGTTATAAAATGTGAATTTTCTAGGGGGTCTGGAAAGGCTTATTTCATTTTACATTATTCCTTATGGGAGAAATTGTTTGATTTGATACTTATTGTTTTTACCACTCAGCCTGCCTTCTGGAATGAATTAACAATGTGTGTGTGTGTGTGTGTGTGTGTGTGTGTGTGTGTGTGTGTGTGTGTGTGTGTGTGTGTGTGTGTGTGTGTGTGTGAAGAGCTCAATCCTAGGACCCCTCCTGTTCGGTATGTACTTCTCAGAGGTACAGGCAAGCATAGGAGGACTATGGCTGACCAAGTTCACAGACGACTGCAAACTAGGGGCCATAACTGATTCTCCAGCTGATACAGACACCCTCCAGATGGGTCTCACTGAGACGGATACCTGGTGTCAAAATCATGGCCTCAAGCTAAATGCCAAAAAGTGCATAGTCATCCACTTTGGAAAAAACAAAGCACCCGCGAACTACCACATAGGTGGTAGTCCCTTAAATACAGAAAATATAATAAGGGATCTGGGGACCCAAGTAGATAGTAATCTCTCCTTTGATAATCATATTGTCAAGGTGGTTAGAAAATCCTTCTATGTGGCCCACCTAATCACATAAGGGTTCGCATCTAGAACAAGAGAGGTTATTGTGCCTCTCTACTCATCACTCATTAGACCCATCATAGAATACAACGCCCCATTTGGGATGTACCTTACAAGACACCTGCAACAGCTGGAAATACCACAAAAGTACCTCACCAAGAGGATTACTGGCCTCAGTCAGATGCCCTATGCAGCCTGACTCAAGAAACTCCAGCTGTACTCGGTTGCATACCACTTACTCAGAGGTGATCTGTGCCTGACATACAAGACCATGTCCAACCCAGAATTGATGGACATGCTCCACCTAAAAAATAACAAATCCCGGAGAGCCACATGCTCTAGAGATATAAACCTCACCACAATGATAAATAGAACATGCTGGAGGGATAGATTCCTATCCCAGAGACTCCCCATGCTTTAGAACAGGATTCCAATATACATCAGGCAGAGCCCCTCACTAACACTCTTCAAGAGAAACCTTGACGGGTGGATGGGAAACAGAAAATTTACCCCGGGGATCAATGCAGTGGCTCTGCTGGACAGTGGTGCAGGGAACTAATGGCTCTGCTGGACAGAGGCACAGGGAACTAATCTAAGGGGGTGGCGAAAGCCAACACAGTCTGGCTAGGCTTATAAATGCCCTAGGGCTCTATATAAAAACAATAGAAAATGAACAAACTGATTTAAACAAGTTACCCTAGTCTCTTTTCATGTAACCCAGGGAGGTATGGCTCAGGTAATTCACAAAAACATGGACAATGACAGAGTTGTATTTGTACTTGTTCTGGAGTGACCTGAGTGCTTGTGTTATGTGGTGGATCCTGGCACCCGACAGGCAGCTAACAGTAACCTTCTCCTTATTCAGCCTAGTGAGTGAGACATCAGTGTGCCTGACTATAGAGTCACCTATTACTAGTATGTTGGGTATGTTATTTTGCTTTAAGGGCTGTGATTGCATGGCACACTGGTTTTGTGAAGTATGTGTTTCGTGGTTTGTGTTGGGGTGGAAGTTGCTTGGATGTCTGCTTTGGAGGTCTCTGTTGCTTTTGCAGATGTTTATTTAGAGCCTCCGAGTATATTTTCATGTATTTATGGGTGTTTTTTGCTGGTGCTGGTTTAATGAGTCTATGTGAGACTGGTGGTGTGATGCAAGTATTTCCCTACTCCTCTAGATTGTCTGATTCAGTCTTGGGTTGAGAGAGCTTAGCCTCCAGTTTGGCTGTATAATTGCATCTCTCGCATGTATTAGTGTTTGGTGATAGGAGGAAAGGGTTATCTGTGTACATGAGGCAGTTGTAACATTGCCTCAAAATGCCCAGATTCACCAGTTGGACTGGAGAGTACACCTGAAACTGCCCTTTGGACATGCCTGGATAGGTACAGTGAACTGTTTTCCTGAATAGCTGGTAAGGTTAAATAGAGAGCCTTGTCTTTCTGTACAGTATAGGGGGGCTCTAGTGCTAGGGTTTATAAGTGCTTGCTATGAGTTTGGGCTGAGAAATGAATGGCTTGAGTGCTTAAGTTGAAAGTTTGCCTAGTTCCAAGGAAAAAATTGAAGAGGAGACTTTTCGGACCCAGGAATAGTTATACCCTAACTAACTGGTGCAGCCCGGCACGCAAAACCAGGCAAATGCGTTTTTTTTATACCAGAGAAATGAAAGAGATAGAAATTAGCCCAAAATGGCCAATAAACTACTAATTTCTGGGCTGAAATAACTCCTCCAGGGACAGATAGGCTGCTCAAAGCTCCCCTCTCTCACAGGTGAACAGAGAAACTTCCTTCTATCCAAGTAAGATATGGGCAAACACAAAGATTTGTATCACAGCCCTGAATTCAGCACTAACCTGAAAACTGGACTATACTAGCTTAGAAAGGTGGTAAACAAGTATATATTTTTTGTTTTTTTGTTTTTTTTTTCAGAAAATAAAGCAGATACAATAAAAAAAAAACACTTTAAATGCACAGAAAAGGATACTTATTGTTATATATCTCAGATCAGAGTTGTTGTCAATGCCTCTAGTAATAAAGTAGAAAGAAACACAAATACAGTAAAAGAAAGCAGATGAATAAAGTGCAATGTATATATATATATATATATATATATATATATATATATATATATATAAACAATAGAAAACGAACAAACTGATTTAAACAAGTTACCCGATTAACCAGAAAAAAGCTCAAAACTGAGCCCTGTTCCAGCAGTCTTCAATCAGACAAGTTCTAACTGCACACTCCTGCCACTAGGGTGCAGGGGAACCTTCTCCAAAAAAAGATGGCCTGGATCAGTGCTCAAGTTATACAAACAAAGCTAGAGTCAGCAGGCCTGAATCTGGTCTATGCTACAGCAACAAGGTGCACCAGTTTCAGAAAGAAACAGTTCATATAAGCAGGCACAATAAACTTGTGACCAGAAATGCCCAGCTAGATAGATAGATAGTAAGTGGTAGTGGTCATTTCATTACCAAATAAATAATTAAGAATATATTGTATATTACTATCTTTATAGCTTATCAGCTCGTAATGTTAGTACTGCTTTAATGGGTAGCTATTCATTTAAATCAGGGGAGTGCCTGCATTCAATTTTAATTGCCAAGAAAGCTCCCTATACTTCATCAGATACTCCCAATTACTTCCTCTTGGATTAATAATTACCTTATCCATAATAGCAAACTTAAAACCATTAAACCTTGAACATGTAGTAAAGTGCTTACACTAAGCACTATTAGTATTCTGAGTAGAAATGCCATAAATGTGATTGTATATTCTGTTTCTAATGGCTCATTCGGTCTTCCCAATATAAAAGGAGGAACAGTTGGTGCATTTGGCAAAGTACTCTACTCACGTAGTCAAACAATTCCCTTTCTGGAATTTTAAACTAAATCCATTAATAATAAGTTGATCTAACTGTAAAATATATGAGCATTGTCTGCAGTCCCCACATTTCCCAGTACTACCTTTTGATGCTCCTAAATACCTCTTTAAAAGATATTTTTAAGATTTTTTGAGGTCTTACTTATAAACCTTGACTGGTTACCCACTACTGATAAAATCAATGAATTAGTCCTAAATATTTTCCAGTCTTTCTCAACAGTAGATCTAACTTCCTGGTATTCATTATTTCATTTTTGATTATTATTCCAAAATCATGGCTGATTTAATTTGAAAGTGTCATCCTTTTCTATCTAACAGTATTGCCCAAACCAGCTCATAATAGAGGTTTGTATTTAGTCTTAGTTTTGTAACTTCCACAGTAATATTCTCCACAATGATCTTAGAGTAACCCCTATCATAAAACATAGTTTTAAACTTACCCATTTCTTCTAGAAATGTCTCTGCATCAGAAATCATTCTAGCCAACCTAATTGCCTGCCCTTTAACCAAACGTTTCTTCTAGGCCAGGGGGTGTGAACTAGGAAAATGCAAATAGGTATTACTGAAGGTGGGCTTCCTGTAAACAGTTGACCTGAAACCCTCTTCAGCCTAAAAATGGTAGTGTCTAAACAGTAAATATTTACCTAATCATTATGATTGTTGAGGGCAAAAATTTAAAGAATTGGTAGTACTGTGCAAAAAATCAATTAACTCATTTACTAAGTCTTCAGACCTGTTCCATAAAATAAATATGTCATCCAAAAACTGCAAATGCACCTTAAAAACTTTAAAAAATTCACTTTTAAAGACATGTTTTGTTTCCCATGCATATAGAACCAAATTAGCATACACTGGGTCATATGCTGCACCCATAGCAACCCCTGACATTTGTTTGAAGAACTTCCCTTCAAAAAAAAAAAAAAAACAGTTTTCTAAAACCATTAACGTACACCACTCAACCAGTTTCATCTCATTCATATCGAAAAATTGTAATATGACCAAACCTTCCTGGATATATTCCATTCCTTTTTCAATCGGTATACAAGAAAACACATTTATAGTAATGTTTCTCAGTTTTCTTGTATGGTTTGAGAAAAGAATATTTATTGCCTTATTCTTGCACAGCCATTATCTCCCCTACCCCACCCCTTTCATTATTCTCTCTCTTTACTTTGCTGTATTTTTTTTAGTCTTATGTGGACATATTGTATAGCATGCTCTTAAAATGCATAATACTTAGATTGCATTGTATATGAAGCTAAATTATAGTGGGGAAAAGGGGGCAGTCACCCATACATATGGAATTAGGGTAGAGATCGGCAGAGCCGATCAATTGGTAGTTCATTGCTTTTTGACTGTGGTGCTACTCTTCAACAGTTTTTAAAAGTAGAAAGTGTTTTTTTTTTTTTTTGCCGTTTATGAACTAGCAACACAGGAGATGAAGGAATTGCGGGAGAAGGGTGGGAAAGAGTGAAAGAGTATCTTTGCTGGCTTGCCTACTATGTGAGGAAAGAAGGGGTTTCTGCCTGTAATGCAGACACATGCACAGTGATTGGGATGTGCCATAATCACAAAGGCAGATTGCCAGTAAAACTATGACATTGGGGGGGGGGGGTCTGAGAGATGTAAGGTTCAGTACCATGTTCCTACAAGTGTGTGACTAGCTCTGACCACTTAAGGACATGCCAAATCGATTTCCTGGCATATAGAACCAACATATATTATGCTGGAAGAACAAAAAAAAGGAAAAGAAATTAATTGTATGCTATTTAGTATAAAGTCACACAAATAAAATTGAAATGGGCACCCATATCCAACTCCGTAGATAGTAGGTAACTACAATCTGACTCATTACTAGACTAGTATAGCAATGAAATAAGTATACAGTAAATTGTTGTGACTTTATACAGTTAGAAAGTATTGTTACCTTGAATATGGGGAAAGAGTTGTACAAGCTGCACAAATCCCCCTGCATCTTAGACTAGTGTTTGTTGCAGTATTGTATGCAATACTTAGTGTACATGACAGTCAAAACTTGGGATGATTCTATCACAGAATTGTCAAAGTTGTTTAAATATTACCACCATATTCCTCTCAATCAATTTGGTTCACCTAAATTAAGAAGCAAGTTAAAAATGCTCCCACTTACTGTTTCCTGTAATAGAATAAAAGATAGTTTGCCCTTACTTAGCAAGAACTCTAAAAATAGTACAATTATGTAAGAATTTATCATGACGGTGGATGTCCTACTGATCACTTTTGTAGTATTCTTGATATAAGGGTAATCACTCCTAATGTTCAGCTGGAGTACCAAAGATTTTCCATTCATAGATCAATAGTCCAATGCATGACCTTAGCTCGTATGTGTAGGGGTTTAAAGATGAATGCATGAGTGTGGATTCTCAGACTATCTCCAAGCCAGTGGCCTGATAACTACTGAGAGAGGAGATTGGTCAAGAAGGAAGTGTTTCACTAGAATTGGTAAGAACATTCTCCATTACCCATGTAAGAGAGCAAATGCTAGAGGAGGGAGAGAGACAACTGAAGATGGAAATGAGTGAGAGAAGAGGGGATGAAGGGTGGGGTGGAATACGGCACGTTGATCAGTAGGACATCTACTGTTATGGTAAGTTCTTACACAACTGTACCATGTCCTGATTGAAATCATTGTTGCAGTATTCCTGACATATGGCTGATTCTCAGAGCTTAAGGGGGAAGGAAGGGTGCTAGGCTATTTAGAAAAAGAGTTGTCCAGCAGTCCAGAGAGGACTAACCTAGCAAACCTGGAGAAAGCATCAGTTCTGTAGTCTTCAGTAAAGGTGCATACAGAGAATCAAGTTGCTGCCTTCAAGATAGACCTGGCCACTGGCTTGGAGATAGTCTGTGGGTTTTATGAAAAGCTCCTGAGAAAGCTACTGCCCTAGTGGAATGAGCTTTAGGAAAGAAAGGTAAGGTCTAATTGTGATGTGAATAGCAGGAGGAAATGGACTTTGAAGTCCAGGCTGCAATAGTTTAACTCTGTCTGTCCCAGCTTAAGGGTTATAATATGTACAAACAACTGGTCAGTTTTTGTGAAGGATTTGTTTTGTCCAAGTAAATATGAGTTGCCTGTGAATGTCCAGAGAATGCAGGAGCCCCCCCCCCCCCACACACACACACTATTTTGGGGATTGGAAAAGAAAAAAGTAGTAAAAAGTAATAGAGAAAACACCAGGCACAGGATTTCCAAGCACTTCAAAAGCCACAGCTGTCCACTCAATGTATATTAAAAAATGAACAGTCTTTTATTCACATCAAGAACTCCATAAGATTTAGCGCTTTCGTCTACTAAACCATAGACTTCATCAGAATCAATAAAAAAACATTCTCCACTAATATTTATACCACTTTCATTGTACATAAATACATTGTACATATACATTGTACATATATACATTGTACATATGCATTGTACATATATGCATTGTACATATACATTGTACATAAATACATTGTACATATATACATTGTACATAAATACATTGTACATAAATACATTGTACATATACATTGTACATATATGCATTGTACATATACATTGTACATATATACATTGTACATAAATACATTGTACATATATACATTGTACATAAATACATTGTACATATATACATTGTACATATATACATTGTACATAAATACATTGTACATATATACATTGTACATAAATACATTGTACATATATACATTGTACATAAATACATTGAGTGGACAGCTGTGGCTTTGGAAGTGTTTGGGAATCCTGTGCCTGGTTTTTTCCCTATTATTTTTTTACTACTTATGTTTTTGCTGATTGTAAGGAATAACACTGTGTTGGATTGGAAAATAAGGTGGGAAGATGGATGGCCTGACTGAGGGATATCTCTTTCACTACTTTAGGCATGAAGGATGGGTTAGGCTTGACAGTCACCTTGTTCCTATGAAATATTAGAGAAGGAGGAATGACCAAGTGAGCTTGTAGCTCAGAATTCTCCTTTCAGAGGCAAGGGCCAAGAAGAGGATGGTTTACCAAGTGCAGAATTTCAAAGAAGCAGAAGAAGGGAGTTCAAAAGGAAGTAAACTAAGCTTTTCTAACACAAAATTAAGATCCCAAGGGGGGTGGTGGTGATGGGTTTGCTTGGAGGGTTAAGATGCAGGGCTCTTCTGAGAAATAGATTGACCTCTGGCCTAGCCATAAGTGGAAGGTTAAGAGGGAGGCAGGCTGGCATTGCTATCAGACAAATGAGATTTTATGGTTAAGTAGGCTAATCCTGATCAGAGAAGCTTGCAGAGCTATTTAAATACTTTAGAGACCTGTGCTAAAATGGATCCTGACTATGTTTGTACCACCAGAAGGAAACTTTTTCCACTAGGCCATGTAAGATTTTCTAGTCTCCTAGCCTGTTGCAGGACATGTACCACCTTTTCAGACAACAGATGTCTTTGAAGTATTAAAATCCGATCATCCATTGCTTTGGCCAAAATGGAGCCAGTAGTTGGAACTTGGGTGCCTTATTTCATGCCTTGAGAACAAATTTTGGATAGAGAGGCAGAGGAGGTAAGGCATAGAGGAACTTTCTGCCCACTGGAAAGAGAATGTATCTGTCCTCCAGACTGTGGGACAAGGGACCTTTGTCCAGAACTGGGGGAGCTGGTGGTTGTTTGGGAAAGCAAGAGGTCAATCTGAGGAGTGTCACACTGAACTGTGAGGTGGTGAGAGACTTCTCTGTTCAAGGTCCATTCTCGGGGGTTCTTCAAGGATCAACCTAAGCAGTCTGCTAGAACATTATCCTGTGAGGTGATGAGTATGATGCTTGTGTTGCCAAATTTCATGCCTCCTCTGTTAATAGGCAAAGGTAGTGAGCCCTGCTGCCTCTCTGTTTATCTATGTACCAAATGACCATGGTGTTATCTGTGTATACTTTTAGTGGTCCTGGTCTCCAAAGGTGGGCAAAAGTCTCATGAGCTTGCAGAAGTGATCTCTTTTCTTTCAGGCTGATGTGTTCTTTCAGGATCTTGGGTTGCCATTTTCCTTGCACTCTGTGTGATCCTTTCCAAGCCCCCATGCCTCATCCAAGGTGTCTGTGTGAAGCTTTTAAATGGGAGGACGAGGTGTGAAAGGTAATCCTGGATTGAGGATGACCTGTCCCTTCCACAGTATAAGCTCATTCTTGTGACAAGGGACAGGAATCAGGATACTCTGTCCAAGGGGTGGCAGTGCTGGGACCACACCCACTTCAGGTACCATTGGATTTTCCTTATGTGGGGCTTAGCCATGAGGAGCATAATGATGATGTCTGCAATGAATCGCAAACTCCTTAGCATCTTCCTTGCAGAGCAATGGGTTGCAGCGGAAAAGTCTTGGAAGTAACTGGACAGGGTGAGAACCTTTTCATGGGGAAGGAAGGCATGCATTTTCTTTTGTTCAGCCTGTATCTTAGAAGCATCAGGTCCTGTGTAGGAACCATATGTGATTTTTTTTTTTGTAGTTTACAGTGAAACCCAGACCTGTCAGAAGATGGAGGGTGAACTGAAGATGCTGAAGAATAATCTCTGGGGAAAGATCATGGATTAGGAGGTCATCCAGGTAAGGTAAAATCTGAATTACTTGACTGCAGCAGAAAGCTACTGCATATGCTAGGCAGTTTGTGAGCACTCATGGGGCAATGGAAAGATCAAAAGACAGAGCAGTAAACTGAAAATGTGAAGAGCCAGAGAAAAGCTGAGGAATCTTCTGCAAGACAGATAGAATGGGAATGTGTAGGTAGGCATCTGAGATCTAATGATACTAAGAAGGCCTGGGGAGGATAAAAGGTGTAAGAGTCAAAGAGAGAGCATTTTGGAAGACAGCATCTTCAAGTAAGTGGTCAAGATGGACAGTTCTAGGATGGGTCTCCACTGCTCTTCTTCACTTGGGACTAGAAAAATCCTAGAATAAAACCCTTTTCTCAAGAATCCTTTTGGAACTTGCTTGATGGTACCTTAACTCAAGAGGTATCGAATAATGGGAGTCAGATAGGTTATTTGGGTTTGAGAATGTAGTGGCATGCCTCTCAGAGTGAGAATGTTTTCCCAAGACATGGGAGAGTCATCCTTGATGATAGAGAGGCACTTGCCTGTGGTAATAGCTTTCCACCTGGTCAGGGAGGTGAACAACCTTTGAGTAAGTGGGGTAATGGGGCTGGGGAGAGGAGAAAGAATGCTGCAAGGGTTGTCATATTTTCTAGCCTCAAAAAAAGTGTCCTCTCAGCTGGAGGTTGCCTTTTTGGATTTTTCAGGTCATCTTTTCCTGGGTGCCATCCTTTGTTTCTGGACTGTTCTCAGGTCTCTTCTAATAAATGAGGTAGATTTAGCTGGGTAGTTCCTAAGGTATCTAGGAACTGAGAAGAGTAGGATCTGTCTGCAGTCTTTCATGGTCTAACCTTGGTCTTGGAGTGTTTTGAACAAACTGGCTACCTGAGGGTCAAACAGTAAGCCTCTGTCCAATGGTGAATTTAGATTTTTTTATTTAAAATCCTCAGGCAAAGGCTGACTGCAAAGCCAAGCATATCGACATATATCAGATCCTGTGGCAGCCGCCCTAGAAGCATCCATAGCATCATAACTATGCTTAATGCTGTGTCTGGTAATCTGAGAAAGTAAGCTCTGCATCTGCTGCTTACAGTCTGCTCAAGGAGGATGTGAAATAACTTCATTTAAGGAGTTAAGAACAGAGGTAAGGGTAGCAGAGGTATAAACATTCTTCCCACATCTGTCTATAACTCTACTACCTTTATCAGTAGATAAGGCATTAGCACTTTTCAGAAGCTTGGGAGGCTTATCTGAAGAAAGACATATAATGCAGAAGGGTGACTTCCAATGGTTCTTATATATAGATATTTCAGGTTATCAAGTATATGTAAAACTTTTCTGGTCTCTTAGGAGCTAGTCGTTGAGAATCAGGTGCAGAAGAGGTGGACTGAAAGGCAACCTGGAAAGCCTCAGGGAAGGAGGAACTGTAGAAGGGGCAGGGGTACTCATTCCCAACAGGGTGTAGTACCTCTTTTGAACATCAGAAATCTGCACAGGTTGCCAAACAAAAAGTTTCATCATACTCTGTATAGTTTCCCCAAAAGAAGCCTTCTCTATATAGGAATCCAGAAAAAGGTAGATTTACCTTGAAGAATGCATTTAAGAGGAATATTCCAGAGAATGGTCAGAGTCATAGTCCTGCTCCTCTTGGGAGGAGAAAGAAACCAGAGTCAGAGGAGATGATATGCATGCATCCCAGAGACTACTCCATCTGTGTAACAGGCTCTCCATCCATGTGAAACAGAGTTCCTTCCCTAACCTAGTTCAAGTGCAACTTGGACAATTGGATGGGAAACCGGAAATCCATCCCTGGTTTGCCACCTATTGTTCATCTCCCAGGCTCACGCTTATACTTATCAAGGGTGTCAGAGATTCGGGATGCATGGTTAGGCTTAAAAAAGCCCTTGTGGTTGTTAACCCAGTAAACACCTATGAACCTATGAGCCTATGAGTACTTACCCCTCCTAGCTCACATATACAGATTTAAGAAAAAAATCAAAGACAAAAAGAAAGGTTTCCCAATGGGGCACTTATCTGGATAGATGAAGAGAGCAAATATACCAACAGCCAAGCTACAAATAGTTCAGATACATGACCTGCATCTGGGCTAGCAGTGAGATAGTCTGGGATCCATGCTCATATGTGTCATTATATATAACACGGTATGCAAGAGATGTAAATACACAACTTGCTTGGAGGCAAAAATCTTGCATACAAATGAGGCTGTCAGGAATACCCACACTACATCCCTCACACATTTTGTTCAAGACGCTCATAGAGTGTCTTATGCTGAGGCACATAAAAAAACCTTGCCAAATCTCAAAGACCTCCAAATACACCTAATGGTAGCACTGCATCTTCTCAATCAGTAAAGCACGCACCCAAAAGCAATATCAAACATCTCAAATAGGTATACAACTAATGGTCCCCCATGTGCAAAGCCCATATGCAAAGTATACACTTCACCTAATACTCTTTTTACTGGGGACTCCATTGTGTGATGCGCAGATGTCCCACTCAGCAGGTTGAACAAGGAGAAGATAAAGGTTGGTTGCTTATCTGGAACCAAGATGCACAATATTACTCATGCACTCTAGTTACTACATGCCAGGTACCAATATGATTCTATCATAGTCCAAGTGAGTGTAAATGACCTGAGATGTACCTCACTGGACTATATGAAATGGGACATAAAGGATCTCTTGGAATATGTGTCACCGATAGGTATAAGCCTTGCATTGAGCAGCATTCTACCTTCACCAAGGATGATGCCACAGTATGAACATAAAATAATTGATTTTAATAATTGGCTTAGTTTCTGGTGTCACTCCAGGTGAATCCAATATCTGTCAGCATGGAGAACATGATCAAAAGACCATGTTGCTTTGTCAAGGATAGATTTTACTTGTCCCTCTAGTTTTTTGGATATTGGCTAAAATGTTATCAACCCCATTAGGGCCTTTGTTTAGGTCATGACAAAAAGATGAAACTACCAATATAGTGAAAACGTTTACGTATAATCTTAAGGTGTAACTGTGCATCCTGCAAGCCCTTCTCAATCTGGAGAATGTTGACATCTGTGCCATGACCGAGACTTGTTTTAAAGCCATAGAAAGTACTCAGGAAGTGCAATGCTACAGTGCATTCCACACATATAGACCGACAACAACACAGACTGGGACCAAAGTGGAGGTGTTGCAACCTATGTTAGCAACGAACCTACCTCCAGGTTGGTTAAATATAATGATACCATGGAGCTCATCTATGTGAAAGTCACCATAGGTAAGGTCCCTCACCAAATCAGGGCTAGCTACAGGGCACCATCTATGCCCCTAGAGTCTCACTACTCTTACCTATACCTACTAGAGTCACTCGCCATCCAACCAAACAGCCTATTCGTGGGGAACTTTAACTACTCCTGTATAGATTGAGAAATATATATAACCTCAAACTCACAAGCACAATGCCTCCTGGAATCTATTAAAAGAAACACCCTGGAACTGATAGTAAACACTCCAACCAGAGGATCAAATATACTGGATCTGGTACTCACCCACATGGGAGAGTGTTGCACATCCCTTATGTCACATCCTCACTAGCAAAGTTAGATCACAAAGTTGTCTCATTTTAAGTAAAAAATCAACCTAGAAAATCCAACTAAACCAGTAACAGTTAGGAAATATTGAATGCCAGACTACATCCTATTAAGTGACAGTTTCTCAAAATTTAAGGGTCCCCCCAAACCCCAAGATCATTGATACCTATGCAGAATTATTCAGAGTTATAATACAAACATGTGAATGGCTGCATAGGGGCTGTACCTACCAGAAGTAATCCCAAAACAAACTCTAAAAACAAACCCCACTAGTGAATCCTCACCTAAACAGGGTATATAATAAAATAAGAAAACTCATGGCCAAAATCAGGAAAAGCAACTGCCTTAATACACATATTCTATTGTACAACTAAACAAGAAACTAAGAGGTTTAATTAAGTCAAATAAGGCTAACTATGAAGTCAGGATAGCCTAACAGACAAAGAACAATCAGAAGGCCACCTTCAGCTACATCTGGAACCTTAGAGGTAACATGCAACAGTGTATTGAACTGGTGGTGAATGGTACAACCTACACTGATAGCAAATATACTGGCTGATAAATTCAGCTCAAACTTCACCCCCCAATCCCCATCTCAGCTCCACCAGGTGAAGTCCACTCCAACATACTTTCCCAAGCTATCATCAGGGACCAGGTGCTGGCAGTACACACTGAAGCCAAGAACACCACATCCATGGGCTCTGGTAACATCCTCGGTTGCCTCCTGAACAGTCTAAAACATGACCAGTCAAGATCACTTGAGGAACTCTTCAACTACAGCCTTTTAACAGGCTACCTTCAAAGTGAATGGAGGACTGCAATATTCATGGCCCTCCACAAGGGCAGACCATTAGCTGACCCAGGGAACTACAGACCGATAAGTCTAACAAGCCTGATATGCAAATCCATAGAACAAATTATAGTGGAAATGATAAATAAGGACATTGGCAACCTACAAACACTGGACCCATCCCAATTTGGCTTTGTTAAGAGAAGATCATGTCTACTTAACCTGGTAGACTTCTTTGAGATTATCACCTTGGCAATGGATGAGGGCAAAACAGTGCATACTGCATATATTGACCTAGCTATGGCATTTAATCCAATACCCCAGTCAGACATTTTTTCAAGTTCTCTGACCTAGATGTAAACCCTTACATAACTCAATGGATTGCCAGTTGGCTCACAGACAGGACCCAAAAAGTTAGGATAAGTAAGACCTCACCCACCAAGAGACTGGTCACCAGTGGAGTACCTCAGGGATCTGTAGTGGAACCGCTGCTTTTTGGCATCTACTCTTTGAAAGCGATGGCTAATGGTAAAGGCCTGTGGCTCACCAAGTTCACAGATGACTATAAATCAGTAGCTATTATAGAGTCCTCAACACTCAAACATCTTGCAAATGGTTTAACACAGACAAATGACTAATGCCAAAGACATGGGCTAAAACTCAATGCCAAAAAATGCATTATAATGCCCTTTGGGAAACTGTCAATGCAAGTTAATTACTCCATCGATAAAACACCCTATGAGTCAACCCAGTAGTGAAAGATCTGAGAGCATATGTAGACAGCCACCTGGCCTTTGACCAAAATGTAGCTAAGATAATAATAAAATAATTCTATGTTGCCCAATTTACAGGTAAGAATATGGCATTCAGTTCCAAAATTTATAGTAATATTCTACTCAGCCATTATGCCCCCTTCAGCAAGAGAATTCACAGCATGAATATCCTGCCCTACACTGATCACCTACGGCTCTGTCTCTGTATTCAGTCTCCTACAGGCTGCTAAGAAGGGATCCTTGCCTGGGTTACAGGGCTTCCTCAGACCCAGCCATGATGGATCTGTTGCACATGCACAAAACAAACAGCACCATAAACACTAGAGCTAGGGATCTCGACTTCACTTGTGACATAAACATAACATGCTGGAGAGCAGATTTATGTTCCAGAGGATCTACACATTATGGAACAGGCTCCCCATCCATGTAAAACAGAGTTAATTCCTCACTCTATTCAAACAAAACCTTGACAATTGGATGGGAAATTGAAAATGCACCCCCAGTCTGGCCACACTATATCCCTTATGGACAGAGGCCATCAATAAGAAAAGTATTATATTAACTAACACCCCCTCCCCCTACAAATACTTAGCTACCTGCCAACTAGCATGTCCCCCGCCCCGTATGATACTTGGGACCCAAATGGTTTAGAATGCTTGGCTAGGCTTGTAAGAGTGGTCGTTAGCTTTTTAATAACCTTAACAGTGGTCGTTAGTTTAGTAATGACCTATGAATCTAAGGGTTTAACCTCAACAAATAAAGCAAATATGGCACTGAATTAAATTCAAATCAGGAGTCTTTAACTTCACTTTAAAAACAATTGGAAATGCTCTTACAGGAGCATAGCATGTGATATCTATTACTAATATACCATTTGATTCTTGGCATGTCTGTTGTTAAAGATTGATCCTCTATTCTGCTACAACAATTTGCTCCCAACATTTAACATAGGTGAGTCTAAAATGTTTTCTTAAATTGTGCATTTTTACTGTGCCACTAATCATTAACTTTGAAAAGAATGCATATATACAACAAGCTGTTTATATCCATTTCTATTACACTATCTTAAAAAAAATTCATTCTTTTAAGCTATGTACTCATTTCATCTGGAAGACTGTAATTTCTGCAGTATATATAGCAAATATGTTTCACAAACTAAATGATAGAACAATCAACTTCAATAAGTCAGTCAAATACATCGAGCTGAATTCAAATCAGCAGTGAAACTTTGCATCAGAAAAGTGAGTAGTGTGCTTACATTCATTTTCAGTAAGCTAGTATTATTTGCATGTTTATGTTTGTATATTTATGATTTGGTCTCAGAGCTTTTTAACATAGGACTTACCTAATAAATCAGTTATACCAAACTGGATGTCCAAGTTCACAAAACAAACAAACAATGGGCTGTACAAAGTGGATGACCCAGTTATCAAAACAAACAAGTAACACTGTAACACTTCTTTTGAACAAAGCTTGCCTTTATTCGTATTTCCAGTCTTTTTATGATTTAGAAGAAAGATCAATCATATCGGATACACTCACTTTCCATGATGCTAATCTACGGAAAACAAGAATGCTCAGAATAAAAGTGACCTGGGTTCACAGCTGTGCTTATGACAGTAAACAAAATGAGGTAGGAATGTAACATCTGGGCATTAAGTTTTCAATACTCCCTTCAGAAGATAAGGTGTTCTACAATTTCATTAGAACATCTGGTAGGAAATGAAAAGCAATGTCATTTTGTATATACATGTGGTCACTATATGTGTAACAGCACCATGAAAAAAGAAACTTAAAACAGAGTATAGAGGGGACTAAATAAGACAAAGAATTTTAAATAAAATGTCCACCATGACCTTGGTTTATAAACTCTGTCTTTCTGCCTTACCACTAATACTTTCTTGAGCATGGCATTGCTTTTGTACCTCCTACCACAAGTGTAGAGCAAAACCCTAGACAATGAATATTTAAAGTTTAGAATAAGTGGCATGACAAGGGAAAAACAAATGGCATGGAATGTCGTATGCTGGGAGATGACACTTAAGAAAAAATGATGGCTAGAGCTGACTGCAATTTGTTGCTCGAGGAAAGTATGGTCATAAAAGAGGCCATGAGACTGTAGTGAATATGGATCTAGACCATGGAACTTGGCATCTCAGGGGCATATCAAATGTCAAGTCAGCTGGGGCAAAGAGTGGGTGAGACAGGTGATAACGTTCATAGGTTCATAGATTCATAGGTTCATACTAGACTATCTGCCCTAGGGCATTTATAAGCCTAGCCAGAGTGTGTTTGGCTTTCGCCACCCATTTTAAATTAATTTTGCTATGCCCTTTTTCGAGGTTAGCATACTGTGCCTCTGTCTAACAGTGACACAGAAGTGATACCCGGGGTAAACCTACGATCTCCCATCCACTCATCAAGATTCCTCTTGAAGAGAGTCAATGAGGGACTCTGCCTAACCTGGACTGGGATTTTATTCCAGAGTGAAGGGAGCCTCTGGGTTATGAATCTGTCCCTCCAGCATGTCCTATTTATTTCAGTGCTGAGGTTCAAGTCTCGAGCATAGCTCGATGGGATTTGGATTTTCTGAGGTGCAGCATGTCCATTAATTCCGGGTTGGACATGGCTTTATATGTCAGGCACAGATCGCCTCTGAGCAGGCGGTATACCACTGAGTAGAGCTGGAGTTTCTTTAACCGGGCAGCATATGGCATCTGTATGAGCCCTTTGATCCTCTTGGTGAGGTACTTTTGGGGTCTTTCCAGTTGCTGCAGGTGTCTGGTAAGTTACATCCCAAAAGGGGCATTGTACTCAATTATGGGCCTGATGAGGGATGAGTAAAGAGGCACGATGACCTCCCCTGATCTAGATGTGAATCCCTTCATGATTAGGTGGGCTATATAAAATGTTTTTCTAACCACTTTGGCCACGTGGTTGTCAAATGAGAGATTGCTATCAACTTGGGTCCCCAGGTCCCTAATTACTTCTTCTGTACTTAATGGATTACCACCTATGTGGTAATTTGTGGGCACTTTGTTTTTGCCAAAGGGGATGACTATACACTTTTTGGCATTTAGCTTGAGGCCATGGCTCTGGCACCAGTTGTCTGTTTCTATGAGGCCCTTTTGGAGGATGCTTGTGTCGGCTGGAGAGTCGATTATGGTGCCCAGTTTGCAGTCATCTGCAAACTTGGTCAGCCACAGTCCTTCCGTGATGGCCTGTACCTCCAAGAAATATATACCGAAGAAGAGAGGTCCCAGGACTGAGCCTTGTGGGATGCCACTTGTAACTGGTTTGGAGTCTGACATGGCTCCAGCAATTCTAACCATGTGGGCTCTGTCCTTGAGCCAGTTTGCAACCCATCTAGTGACATAGGGGTTTATATTTAAGCTGGTGAGCTTATCTATAATGCCCGAGTGGGGTATTGTATCGAAGGCTTTTGCGAGGTCCAGGTAGGGTGTGTGGACCTCTTTCCCCTCAACAATGGCCTTGGTGACTGTTTCAAAGAAATCAACCAGGTTTAAGAGGCAGGATCTGCCTTTAACAAAGCCAAACTGGGTAGGATCCAGTGTCTGTAGGTCCCCAATATCTTTATTTATGAGGTCCATGATGATCCTTTCCATAGCTTTGCAGACCAAGCTAGTCAAGCTTATGGGGTGATAGTTTCCAGGATCCATTGAGGCACCACATTTGTGGAGAGGGACCACTGTTGCTGTACGCCACTCTTTGGGTACATATCCTGTAGTAAGGCTGAGATTGAACAGTAGTTTTATGTTTGGGTTTAGCTCTTCTTGGAGTTCATGTAGGACGCAGCCCGGGGCACCGTCTGGTCCCATTGATGCTGTGTTTTTTGCTTTGGAAAGGGCGGCTCTTACCTGAGCATCTGAGATGTCGGGGGCAGCACTCTGCTGGGACAGATATTTGTCCTTTTGGTGGGGGGGGGGAGTTTGCGCTGAACCTGTCAGCTAGGATGTTGGCAATGTCTGTGGGTTTGATGTATTTTTTGTCATTTTGGACTAATTCTGAGCATATCTGGGAATTCCCACCCAGGTTCCTAACATAACTAAAGAAAGCCTTGTGATTATCCTTAGTGTCCTGTGCAATTTTTCTCTCGAAGCTGGCCTTAGATGATTTTATGAGTGCCCGTAGTTTTTTGCTAATACTGATCAGAGATGCCTTCCCTTTTTAGGACTTTGCTCTATCATGTAGTAGCTTCCTCCTTCTATTGCACGTAGAAATCTGTTCACCGTTTAGGATCAAGAGTGAAAGGCTTTGTAAAATTGGTTATTCCTTCCCTCCGGGCAGGCATCACTCAGGATCGAAAACCCAAGAGGTCCACACCTATTTTTCTGGTTTTATTATCCTTCTAGTGTATAGTTTGTTTATGGCTGGGGTCCGCCAGACAGGACGTCTGACTTTGGAGGATTGGGTCTTGGTTTTATTTGGGATTGCATGATCCATGCATTCCTGAAAGTGTTCATAGAATGCGTGTACAAAGGATTCTGCAGCCTGGGCCGTATTTTCCACAGGCTCGGGGGCTTTGAAGGATTCCACCTCGGTTTTGAGGAGTGCGAAATTTGCTTTAGAGAAGTTTTTCACTGTCGTTTTCTGGGCAGGGGGTGGAGTCGGGATGTGAATATCCAGTGAGATTAGTTTATGGTCTGATCTTACCAGTGAGGGATACACTTCTGGTCTGGAGCAAGAGTCCCCATGTTGGTGATGATCAGGTCCAGTATGTTTTCCCCTCTTGTGGGAGTGGTACCAAGTTGTTCCATAGCATTTGAGTTTATAAATTCTAGGAACCTTTGGGCTAGGGTGTTGGAGCTAGAGTAATGCTCTCAGTCTATATTTGGGTAGTTGAAGTCGCCCAATATAATGGTGTTTGGAGAGACTTTCATATTTTCCAGTGTTCTCAGGAAGGCCAAGTGGGGTTCCTGGGTTTGGGAGGGTGGTCTGTAGCAGGCTATAAACTGGAAGGCAGTTTTACCCACTGTTAGTTGCACATGGATAGTCTCTGATGCTTCGGGTGCCACCAACCTGGAGGTGTGGGTATCTTTGACGAATATTGATACTCCCCCTCCTTTTGTGGTTCGGTCCAAGTTTTGGGGCTGAAAAGCATGGTATGAGGTATAACCTGGTAGTGCTGGGGTGCTCTCAGGAGCCTTGAACCAGGTTTCTGTTACTGCACAGATATTGATGTTCTCCATGCTAAGGAGAGTTTCGAGTGCATGCATCTTGAGGTTTAGACTTCTGGCGTTGAGTAGCATTACTCTTAGTTTCTTATCCCTTGTGATACTATGGAGGTGGGTTTGTCTTTTGAGCCTTGCCTAAAAAAGGCACTATGGGGGAAGCAAGAGCCTTTGCCAATATCCGAAAGCCCAGGGGTGACAGGTGCAACCGTCCCTAGCGAAGCATCGTGGCTTGTCGAGCATGTCATCCCAGGCTGAAAGGCATTGGATCCCCTTTGAATGACACCAATACTTAAGCCAATTGTTGAAATTGATCATCTTGTCTTCATATTGTGGCATCATTCTTGATGAGGGTAAGATGCTACTCAAGGTCAGGGTCATACTGGCCTGGGCTACATGCTCAGAGAGCTCCTCTATGTCTCTTTTCATGTAGTCCAGGGAGGTACATCTCAGGTCATTCACACCAGCATGGACAATGACCGAGTCATATTTGTACTTGCCTTGGAGTGACCTGAGTGCTTGTGTTATGTGGCAGATCCTAGCGCCCGACAGTCAGCTCACCATAACGTACTCCTTGTTCAGCCTGGTGAGCGGGACATCAGTGTGCCTGACGATAGAGTCACCTATTACAAGTGTATCAGGTGTATTGTTTATCCTTAATGGCTGTGACTGTTCGGCACACTGGCTTTGTGAGCTATGTGTTGCACGTGTTTTGTTTTGGGGTAGCGGTTGCTTGGGTGTCTGCTTTGGAGGTCTCTGCTGCTTAGGCAGATTTTTATTTAGAGCCTCTGAGTATGTGAGACTGGAATCATAGTGAGTGTGGTTTCCTTCTCCTCCTGACTGGTTACACCAGTACTGAGTTGAGATAGCTTAGCCTCCAGTTTGGTTATATGGTTGCATCTCTTACATGTGTTGGAGCTTGTTGGGAGGAGGAGAGGGTTGTCTGTGTACATGAGGCAGTTGTAACATTGCCTCAAGATTCCCAGATTCACCAGATTCACCAGATGGACCAGAGAGGAGACTGACAACTGACCTTTGGACATGCTAGAATAGTATTGGGAATTCCTTTAAAATTGAATAAAAGGGCCAATGGGGAACAAGGTACTCAAGGGGAGTTTATGAGGGTGTAGTGCTTTTAATTTTTTAGTGCTGACTTATATAATTGCTTTAGTGAGCAAGTGCCAGGTAACTTAAATGCAATGTGTTACAGGTAACTTAAATGCAAACATGACAAACAGTAACTTACTTTCAAGTGAAACAAGGAAATAAGTACAGTAAGCAATGCAGATATCACTAGGGATCCACAGAAGCGCTGAAAAGCCGCGTTTTAGGTGGAATTAGCATTTCAGGGAAATAACAAGAAAACAAACAACAAGCATACAAACAAAGCTAGATTCAGCATTCCTGGATCTAGTCTATGCTACAGCAAACAAGGTGTACCAATTTCAGTAAGAAACAGTTCAAATATGCAGGCACTATAAGCCTTTAACCAAAAATTCCCAGCTCAGAAGGGCAGAGTCCAGCCTCTTCTCCCACAAGAGTGCAGACCACGAACCTTCTTAATGTGAATTAACTGGCCTGAAGCCCAAGTGCTTAAACCAGAACTAATACACTTTTAGAATAACAGACACTGAGCCCTCAATCAGCAGTTCCCAACTTAGAAGGATGTAAGCTACCTGTCCTGCCACCACAGTGCAGGCCACAAACCTTCCTAATGTAAAACAACTGGTCTGAAGCCTAAGTGCTTAATCCGAAAGACTTAGAATGATAGCTACACTTTAATCAAGTTACTACCAAGCAGTAATAAATACAATTGCATACTTTAAAGAATGCCTGGATTAGTGCTCAAGTTATACAAACAAATCTAGATTCAGCAGGCCTGGATCTAGTCTATGCTACAACAAACAAGGTGTACCAATTTCAGTAAGAAGCAGTTCAACTATGCAGACACTATAAGCCTTTAACCAGAAATTCCCAGCTCAGAAGGGCAGAGTCCAGCCTCTCCTCCCACAAGAGTGCAGACCACAAACCCTCTTAATGTAAAATAACTGGCCTGAAGCCCAAGTGCTTAAACCAGAATTAATACACTTTTAGAATAACAGACACTGAGCCCTCAATCAGCAGTTCCCAACTTAGAAGGATATAAGCTACCTGTTCTGCCACTACAGTGCAGACCACAAGCCTTCTTAATGTAAAACAACTGGTTTGAAGCCCAAGTGCTTAAACTAAAAGGCTTAGAATGAGTTACACCAAGCAGTAATAAATACAATTGAGTACTATTAAGATGACGCAAAAGCAAAATAAAGTAGGAAGAAACACAAATACAATAAAAGCAGATACATTTTTTTTTTGAGTGAGCAAATGAGATGGGCCCAGGAGTTACAGGACAGAAACAAGTGGAAATGCAGGCCTTCAAATCAGAAAGTTGAGAGAGATGGAAGACCGCCCAAACGGCCAATAACTACAAATTCTGGGCCAGAACCACTGCTTATATGGTAGACAGGTTACCTAATGCTTACCACTCCACTGATAAGCTAGAAGGCTTCCCTCCAACACATAAAGGCTTGGGGGGCTCAGAAGTTTACAAACAGTCCTGGATACAGCAAATCTGTATCTGCAACACTAATTACAGGAAAGGTAGGAAACAGGCTTACAATTTTTTTTTCAGAAAAGTAGCAAAAACAGTAGTAAAAACAATTCACATGCAGTGCAAGCTGGCACACGAGTATGTAGCAATATTAGTCCACACACAGTTTGAGAAAATGTAATTAAATTAAAAAGAACTAAAAGCAAGTGCAGAAAGGGTTTATTAGGTAGAATGCGGTAAAGAGATGGGACTGGGGGAGTGTCCTAGATCAAATCTACAGTGGGGCGAGCACTGCAAAAGCCACCAAATTTAAACTACAACCAAGAACAGGGGGTGGGGGTGGGGAAGACAGTTTCAACAGAGATGTGAGGAATCACAGTGCAAATTATAAAACCAGAAAAATATATACTGATCTCTGTATATTTGCAGAACAGTAAGACAACAGATATCTAAGCAACAATTTAGCTCTATAATACAGAATAATACAGGGGTATGATCTATCTACTAATGAATAGATTTATCAGACCTCACCCTCTGTTAGGCAGGTCTGATCAGTTGCTATGTCTCCTCCTCTAAACTCATTTGTATAGTCATATCTGACTCCTATCATACTTACAGCCTACTTCTGGCACTATGAGGGTATTATTATTTATTATTATCCAACTGAGTAGAATAAAAAGAACAGTATAAAAATATTGGAGAGCAGGAATATAGTTTTGATCTACATCATTGTTGTATTCACAAGACATACTAGAAAAGTACATGGGGATCATATGGTTAGTTCAGTTCTTGTCTGATAAGTTTACCAAATTCTGAAACTCCATCCCCGGTGGATGCTAAAATGAGCAGGTGCATCTATCTGAGCTGGATAAATTGGATTAGTGCTGAGTAAAGTTTAAATATCTCATTTAAGACAGACTCATAAACATGGTGTTGGCTAGGTTGCTAGCCTTGTATGATCTGTATCCAGATGACATTGATTGAAAATTGCCTCTTGCTGCTCTGGTAGCTTGCAGGATAAAGCGCTGACTAGATTCCAGACAACCTGGATTTGATTACTGGATCGGGTGATTGATGAAGCAGCAGGGAAGGGATGGGTGTCACCATTCATGGCACGGAGGGAGGTCCTATGGGCGTCTCTTGTGTATTTCCCTGCTGGGGGCTAGAAATGTCAAACTGGGATGTCTGGTCCAAGTGTAGGGGGGATTCGAGACATGACTTAGCTGCCATAGAGGCAAGGTGATACACTGTACATCTCCATGTCTCAGATCTTCCATTTATCAGAAAAGTTATTGAGAAGTTAGATTATCCACATTTGTAGTATGATCTAATGTTTCATTCACACTACGTAGTAGTTATTTGCTTTTCAAGTCTATGGAAGTAACATTTTGTGCAACTGATTTCATCTCAGAGTTTCCAATTTAATGTTTTGGTCTTTAAAAGACTATTCTTTATTTAAATAAATAAAGTATCTGCTTCATTGCTATGACATACCCATGATATTAAGTGCTGAATTCATCTTTATAGCTGAAAATAACAGGACATTTTAAGAACTAACAATGACATAATCAGCCTTCTTTGATCTACTGATGTTCTGCATTAATTAGAATGAACTCTTTTGTAAATTGCTCTGAAATTATGTAAGCAAGAAATAATGGGCAATATAGCAACATTCATTTTTTTAAGGAGATGGCCTGTTTGTTATTTACCAGAGTAGCAGGTCAGAGTATGTACTCTCAATATGTCATGATCCTTTTGAGCCTATTACGAAAAACAAATGATTGTTACTGATTATTGATTAAAGAACAGCCCTTGCATGAAAACCATTAAAGTAGACCATAAAAGCATACTTAATTAATAGTTGTTCATATGTAATTTCATTAGTTGTTATTGCTTGTTTTGTTACTTATTCTTTCTTGTATAATTTCATACTTTTTTTTAAATCATGTCTTTATTCTGGATCATTATAAGACTTGGAAAGTGTTTTAATATCATTTGAATATTTGTCTGACTGAATGCACATTTTGTACATTCACTACATACCACTGCAAAGAAATACACTATATGAAAAACTGGAAAATAGCATGTATTATGTAAGAAGGATATGAATTCCAGTAGCTCTGCCCATTGTCATATGGATCAGACTCATTGGACAAAGTAAATAAGACATTGGTAAACAGTGCAACTCTGTCTGCAAACTTTGTAAAGACACATTTATTAGACCTTATGCTGCATTACAATGTTTAGTCTTTCAATGCATTCATTCCATGATTATTGTTCAGGGTGTAACTATGGTGAAAACTATATAAAAGGCCGTTTTGATGCAGGATTACATAACTGAGGAAAACAAAACCATTGTTGGAATAACAAAACCAGTTGTAATTGTTGAGTATCACCCCTTCCAGATGTTATAGGCCTGGTTAGCATTAGTGTTTCTTGACTATGAAACAAAAAGTTAACGCTGACTCTGTCTGAAGCAGTGTGAAAAAGGAGACTTCTGAGCAGCACTGCACAAAGGAAAAAAATTCCACAGGTAATTCAGGTTATAGTAAGTGTTCCCATTTTATTTAAAAATACAGTATTAGAGAACAGATACCAGGCAATTTTTTCTTCTATCTGTGTGGGAAATTAACTGGGAACAATTCTGGAAGCATGAAGTAATCGAGGCTTTTTCTGAGAGCTTAGAATCGATTTATGATTCCTAAATGGCACATTGATTTTTTCATCATTTAAAAAAACATTATTCCTGAGAAAGTGCTGCAGACTGAAAAATCATGAGAGTTTTTAAATAGGTTTTCATCCCAAAACTACCACATTTTCTTTCCTAAATACTTTTATTAAGTCCATGTGTTATCTTCTTCTACATGTGGTTATATACAAAGGAAAATGCATTTTTATTGCATAATGATAACCCATTTGTTCTTATATTTAACAGTGCCTGCTTTCCTCTTTGCAGAGATTCAGGCAAAGTGAAAGTGGGGGACCAATCCTGTAATGGATGCCAGCCCAACATAGGATGCAAACAGGTACATGAACACACACACACACACACACACACACACACACACACACACGCACACGCACACATGCACGCATGCACACACACACACACACACACACACACACACACACACACACACACATACTCTCTCACATGTGCACATAAGTATGTGTACACTTTATTTACTTATGTATTTTTTCTTTGTTAAGTTTGCTTTTATTTTATTTTGCTTTTGTTTACCAGCTTTGTCTATCTGAGTTGTGTCAGTGAAGGCCCAGGAAGAAAAGCTTCAATACATTACAACATTTTAAACAAATATTCATTAATATACATGGACACACATTAAGTAATATAGATTAACAATTACTCATACTTGCTAATTAGATTGCATTCATATGATAACAGAGGCAAATATAACAGTATAAAAGATAGTTCTTCATTAGTATATGTTGAGCATTTGAAAAGATGTATTAGTAAGTTTATCAAATAGATAACAGATCATATGATTAGTCCTTACAAATTCAAAGAAATGTAAGAGAAGGAAGGAACTAGATAGGACAGGAAAGGTTAATAGTGTAGATAAGAGATGAAGTGCAAAGTAAGGAAAGAGACACATGGTTTTCACAAGGTTTATATTAGAAGTATAGAGGTGGGGGGTGAGCAGCATTATGAAACAATGCATACAGCTAAGAGATACTAGTACAACTATTTCAGTACTGGTGAAAACTGGCTGTAGGGTATAGGACTTTGATTGAAGAGAGATTGTTTGACAATATGGTGAGCTGAAGATAACAGTGGCATGTATCCTGGTGATGTACAGGAGCAGAACCATTGATTTGATAACCACAAATTTTATGAGGAATAGACCAAAAATAAGAGGCAAACATTTGGACATTCTGCAGAAATCTGCAGAAATCTGGACAGTTGAGAAGTATGATTTCCATTTTGTATGGTTTGCAGTGGTAATGGGATGTTCCAGAGTTTAGCTGCACTATCTGAATAGTATTTGAATAGCTGACTAATTGTACAACCAAGAAAAACAGCTGCCATGTTTGTATCTACACTTTTTCCAAATTCCTCTAAAAAGTAGAGCACATACATTTAGTAACCACAACTGGCCCTAATTTACTCTCTTGATAACGTTTTACACTGCACTCCAGAGAAGCAGTCTAGTAAGAAACAAATTATTTCTGCCACTTCATTATTTTAATTCATAGAACTTTTATACTTTCAGTGTTGGAGAAAATACAATTTGAAGATGTAAGCCATCTTTTGCATGGTTGGCCAATTTGTTATTCTCCAGTATATGTCTGTAGAAGTTATACTCCTAAACTAGCAATGATGCAGATTTTTGCAAAGAGTAAATAACATCTACAGTTTACAAGGTATATAGCTGTACTGTCTTGCATGCCAAGTTTCCTGTCTACTAAAAGATATAGTCAGTGCTGTATTATGGGCCTGTAGCAGAAAAATAGAGGAGGCCTATTTATTTGGTGTGGCAATAGCACAAAAGTACAAACAAAACTGGGAGTAGATTCAGCAAGGCCTATTCCATACATGGGGCCTGAAGCTGAAGCTCCATCAAACTCCTTGGGGTAAGACTAGGAACAGTAACATGAAAATATTATTTTCTCCAATAATTTGGATATTGAAAGTCCATGCTAGATAGTATAAATTGTTTAAGTCTTAAAATCACCATGATTTCATCTGACATCCACTGCCTCTACATTTCTGTTTTAAATAACTGTTCCCTACTTCCTCATATTCAGAATTCATATCTTAACTGTATTTAAGATACATGTCATTAGTTTTTCAGCTCTAACCTATAAAATCGATCAGAGGAGGTTAGAAAAGATTGGGAAGAGGAATGAAAAGGCAATATGCCAAGGAGCGATGGGAGGACATATATACAGCTCCTATGTATGTAACAGTCCAGAAGGCTTAGGTTTGTTTTCTTGTAAGTATGTTCATAGCTATTTTTATCCTATAAGAAAACTTCAGAGAAAGTTTTCCTCGGGTAGATAGTAAATGCAGTAGGAGTGATGGGAAAGATAGAGGTAATTGGGAACATTATTTTTTCTGGGAATTTAAGTTAGCAGATTTAAAAAAAAATCCCTGCAGAGTACTTTGTCAGAAATATTGTGGAGCAAAGGGTTGTAACTAAAGAAATGATTAGTTTGGGTTGGAGTATAGGATCCAAATTGCCCAGACATCATAAGGCCTTACTAAGTTTAGTCCTGTTTTCTGACAAAAAAGCAATTAGTCTTAAATGAGAATCTAAATCTAAACCAACTGTAATTGAAGTACTGAATATTTTAAAGAAGATAAAAGAACTACAGGTGGCATCTTTAAGAAAGGCATTGAACAAGTTAGATAGAAATAAATGCAATTTGTGGGAACAATATATGCAGAAAAATGTACAAGAGGAGAAGTAAAATTTAAAGTGATTTGTTGCTATTCTTACCTTAATAGTTGCATTATTTTTATAATACCTCCTTCTGTAGTTTTGTCATAATTGTTTTATGATTTCCTTTTATTTTTCCCATTTTTTTCAGTTATTTTTTAATGTGTGATACTACACCTTCCTGTAATTCTTTGTGAAATGCCCTCCGACCCTTGATGTCAGGTTAGGCATTCCTCTAATGTTGTCAGTTTAGTGTGTGAAAGCAGTATTGAGAAATGAAGTGTTGTTTCTAGTGTCAGCAGTGATGCCCAAATTATCTGTTTAACATCTGATGCTGGAATTCCAAATCCTTACAAAGATTGCTGTTGTTTAAGCTCAGCAGGAAGGTCAGGGGAGTTCATATTCTGAAGCCTCCTCCATACCATAGAGGAATGAATTTCGGAAATCATGAGTAGTAGGGATATAATGAGTTTCCTTTTGTTGATGATTGCTGAATGAAATATACATATTTTCTAAACTTGTGACTCCATTATTTTCATTTTGTGATTGCACTTACTCATCTCTGTTGGTTCTCAGCAGTGAACTGTTGTTTTTGGTAATGTTCTGAGTGGCAGCAATATGGATATGAATAATATCTGGAATGCAGGGGAGGAGGTGAGCAAATGGCATTTGCCTGAAAATTAGCTATGAGTATGAAATTAGGACTGAGCACTGTACAGATATGAGCACTCACAAACACACACACAGTTACTTTTGGACAAAGAAATGACATTTGGTGCATTGTTTCAGTTCTTCTATATGTAGTATGAATTTATTTTTTTTTTATCCTGAAGAAATTGTAGTACTAAACTATAGGACAGGTATGTAGAGCAGTTTACAAGAGAACAAAAGCTTATTCTTGAAACATTTTGGAGAGATAGAGAGGTTGGAATGATGATAGTACCTGGTCACAGATGATGTATGCAATGGCATTGTGTTAAAGTCTGCATATGCACTTGTGTTTGTTTTAGTGTCTGTGCATGTATGTTAAAACCTCATCAGGCACATTTCACAATACTCTATACAGCTGAGAAGTATGAACAGCAGGGTTCCTATTACTGCATCAAACACTTAGGTTGTCGAACGTTTAAATGTCGACACCTAAATGTCAAACACTCAAAACTGCGACCAGCCAATTACACAAATTTTTTCCCCTGGGGAAAAATGTGCTTGGCCATCATTGGGGATTTGCCCTTTTCTCCAATGTAGAGCAATGTCGGAGTTGATATATTTAGTTATGGGGGTGTGGGGGGCAAAGCCCCTCACTTGATTAGGGTTTTAGAGTATGTCTCTTTTTTATGTTGGCCAAGTGAAATTTTTCACTGGGAAAAAATTTGCATAATTAGCCGGATGCAATTTTGAACGTTTGACGTTTAGGTGTCAAAGTTTCGGCGTTCGACAACCTAAGCATTCGACGCTGTAATATAGACACTGCACAGTATGGCTAACATCATATATTGGCTTAGAGGCCTGAAAACAATACATAAATAAGTTACTATTTCCTCAGAAACAAAACATACCATTCATGCTGTTTTTAAAAAAGAACCACAACAAGCATGGGGCTGCTAGCACACAGATACAATATATTTCACCATTCCACAAACTCAATGGTAACTCTTTGAAAAGTACTGCCATGCAAAACAGTAAAACACTGAGTGCATATTGATTATATTAAAAAACTGAATCTGAATGCATTATATTTTTTTATCCTGTCACAGTTGACACCAGGAAAAAGAAATAGAGCACCCCCCCCCCCAAAAAAAAAAAAAAACTTCCATGCTTCAATATTTCCAGGTTTACTCTAGCAGTGTTAACCTAACATGACTTCAAGCCTGGAGGAAGGTGTTTCAGAAAAACAAGTTTCAGCCATGCAAACAGAAGCTCTCTATTGACAGTTTCAGCTAGGAAATAAATAATTCCACCAAAAAACACACATAAGAGTTAACACTGCATTAAATGACGCATTCAAAACAAAAGCACAACAACCAAATCACTTTAAGGAAAGGCAGGACTTGATCCATGTATGTAATTTAAGGAAAGGCAGGACTTGATCCGTGTATGCAATGCTGAGTGAATGGACATTGTTAAAGAATGAAGAGTGTTGTAATGGTTTTTCTTTTCTATTACTGAATTTGCTTCTGTGTCACTTTTTAAAATGTCACATTTAATAAAGATGTTTAAAAAATCTGTTCAGAAGGATCTTTGTTTCCATTTGAGTTTTGCCTATGTTATTGGATGGGTGTGTAAGAAATAGACACATGCACACAAGTGACATTATCTTTGCCTGTTTACTACTCGGTTGTCATCAATTTACAGTGACAGTTTTTAAATTCAGAAGGATAATTTACTCTGAATGACTGTTATACTCAGCATTTTCCTTTTTAATGCTGGAAAACATGAATAAACAGAAAATATGGAAGCCTAAAGAGCAATTAATGAATCAAAACTCCATCTTATAACGGCTGCCTAACCCAGAGTAAACTAAGCTGAATTAAAATCATGCTACTTAGATCTTCTTAATTAACTAGGCAAGATCTGATAGACACAACTCACTCTCTGAAAGATAAAATTGAGAGAGTTGGAAGAGTTTAATGTATTGTTCAGTTTCACAAACTATATGATCAGAGTCTTAAGACTGTTAGATATGATTGGTTAGTTATAAATGATTACTATAAGCATACAGGGCATTGAACAAGTTGTTATGAACAGCAAATCACAGATTTTTTTTTACATCAGAAATGTCTTTATGGAAAAGACAGCCCCCGGGATTCATGAAGCTCAGCGCAAGGCCGGAGTTAGGCTTGCGCCAAACCGTGCGGCATACAGATGGTGGAGTAGCGCAATATGCATATTAATGAAGGCACGCTGCCGCCACATCCACATGCATAGGAAATGTGAGCAAGTGCATGGGGCGTGTCGAAGCACCGCACGGAGGAGTGGACATGTTGGCTGTTTACGTGCAACCTGAAATGCTGAATATTACAGGCTGTCTGCAATAGTAATCACACCTGTCAGTGTCCGTGGATACTGAAACATATGCAAAGCATGCAAGACAGTTCTTGCGAACACAAAAATAAGAAGCAAACACAAATGCACGTAGCTGAATATTGAGTCCCCATCCCTCGAACAAATGACATTTAAAACCCTGTGCCCGTATTCTAATGCAGTGTTGATAGTTATACCAAGTGGAAGCGAAACGCATTGTGTTAGCGTGCCACCAATAGCTAAGTCTAGCCCAATGTTCAGGGTTACCACATGTCCCACATTGTGAGGTACAGTACCCATCTGGGAAGTTGTGTCCATACCAAAACCATTATAAATGTAAAATATCTTGCAATCGTATGACATAATTATGTCTCACATCTCATGTAATAGTCGCATACAATAGTTATTTCCATATGTAACATACCTACATGTTACAAGATATAGAATAAGCAAGTAAATGAAACAGAAGAAGCATCTAAACTGCTACAACAATAAGCTTACATTTAGGCATAAAACAAAAGTACTATCCGTTGTACTGACCATGGGTATGTATTGGCCTGTAAAATCTGATGTGTGTCTGGAATATATCTCATTCTGGCCATATGAAAAGGTGGCAACCCTACCAATGGTCAGAGCATTCGGCCAAAATCTGCCCATTTGCAGTCCAATCCATCCTTGTCAGGATGTGTCAAAAATGAACGGGTATTACCCGGGTCTACCCACCATGTCATGAAAGATAAGCATTTCCGTGTACCTATGTGCATGATGTACAGCATGTGGAAGGTGAAAAATGCTAGGGTAGTCCTCACAACCATACAGGTACCAGAGGTATGCAGTGTATGCAATGTGTTCCCTTGACCTTGCCATGGGCCATCAACCAGGGAAGGGATGGATGGAGTGTGTGGAATATGGGTGTGGGGGGATGGGTAATGTAATAATCCGCTAAGGCAAGACTGTGTTGGATGCACAATAGGTGAACTGGAGGTGTATGAGGGAGCAGTGGGTGAATCAGAAAGAAACACAAAGAACAAACATACACATCCGCAATACAACCTAACAGGCCATACTGTAGAACACAATCATACAAACATATGAGTATTAAAATGTGCGATACACATGTACAGAAATGTCACCGGCACATACCCACATAATTGGGTGGATGGAACTGAGCCATCCAACTACAACACACCTGGATGCATAATTGAATACCCATCATCCCCTCTACAGCACACAACACCCCCCATTCCTGAACGTCCACCAAATCCAGCCCAGCCATATCTGCACATAGTGACTACTACTAATATCTAGTAGGCAGTGTCACCCTAGGCAGTATCAGGATTGCAAACTATGTATCCCTTGCATGTAAAACCCTATTACATTTTTGTAAATCCAAAAAAATCGAAGGCTATTGGCATGTTCAATTTTTGGATATCCCTCATGGGATAAGTATCCTGTGTAAACATCATACTTGGTATCACGACACGATGTCCAGTCCTGTAGACATCTGGACACAAGTTGTATGTGCAGTAGTGGTTCACGAGACTGCTCAGCCTCCAGCCGGTCATGCAGAACCTACTACTCGGGATCAAACACCTGCCTGTGATGCATGGCTCCCCACATGAATTATCGAGAAAATATACTTTACACATTTGCATAGTGGCAGTTGGCTATAGGGTGATTAAGGCGCTGACATAAGCAGGGTACCTCCTGTCCCACTTTGTGAGGGACAGTCCCTGTTTGGGCAGGTGTGTCCTGACCAAGAATGATACAATGGCAAATATCCTGTGATTGTTGGAAATAACTATGTACCATATTTCATGTAACAGTTGCCTAAGACAGTTATTTCTGTATGTAAAATACATAAATCTTACAAGAAACAGAATAAGCAACTAAACTGCTACAGGAATAATCTCTCATCTAGGAAAATAATTAAAGTTTTAAACCCTGTACTGACTGTGGGTATGTGTTGGCCTAAAACATCTGGTGTGTCCCAAATATATCCCATCCTGAACATATGAAAATGTGGCAACTCTACCAATGGTCAGAGCATTCGCACAATAACTGGCCAGCCTCTTAATCCCTCCTAAAACCAGTGACCTTCGGAGGAAAGTTGCTGAATGACACTTGAATGAATAATGACAATAATTAAGAGTAATAGACGCTTTTAACTTCAGAAAATAAGTATTAATACATATGCTCTGAAT
>NC_056741.1:1622968046-1623183046 GCF_019279795.1 Protopterus annectens | reverse complement strand
TTACCACCTGTTCGCCTTTGTGAGGGACACTCCCCTTTGGGCAGTTGTGTCCTGCAAAATGAATGTTATTATGGCACATGGCCTGTGATTTCGGGCAAAGAATCCATATATTGTCTGTAAGTGGTTGCATAAAACAAATCTGTTGTATCTGAAGCACCTAGATGTTATAGGAAACAGTATTAGCAACTATAATGCTACAAGAATAACCTTTACTTATGCAAACCGGTGAAGTAGTCAGTTTTCTACTGACTGTGGCTATGTGTTGCCTTGCCAAATCTGACATCTCTACATATAGGTCCTATAGGGCTGCCACCTTTTCAAATGGCCAAAGTGGGACCAGCTCCATAGAAATGTAAGACGTACCAGGTCAGAACATACCTACAGCCGTGCATAGTACAGAAATATATGTATTAGCACAAATCAAAGCTTAGTCTAGCAGTAGTCAAGTTGCTTATGCTACTTCAAATAAAATATAGAAGTGTCATTTATACAATAACCATTACATGCAACTATTAGAGAAACGTCGGATATAATATTGTCCTGTAATCAGGACATTTTCTATGCCTAGATTATTCTTGCATGACACATACGCCTAATGAGGGACTGTCCCACGCAAAGTGGGACAGGTGTTAATCCTAAAGTCTCACTTTGGCCAATTTAAAAGGTGGAAAACCTACAATAGGTATGTGGTAGCATGATCCAGCAGATGGATGTGGTTCCCAAAACACATTTACTTGTCTGCATTGCAGAGTATCGGTTTCCATGTATCAGCCAGATGGGAGCAGATTGTATGAGGAACACACATATAATATGATTAACTCACTGGACAGGCCACCGATTCCGTACAGTTGAACACCATGCCATCGCCTAATGGTCAGCCATACCCAATACTGTAATCATGTAGTCCAATGTAATAGGCATCACAAGGGATTGCTCCTACCCAGAGTGAGTGACAAATGCAAGCACCAGTGTCGGTGCATATGCAAGTGAGGGAGGGAGCGAGCGGGTGTAAGTGTGTTTGGCTACCAGTATGCGAGTATTGCACTGTTAAAGAAATGTGGAGTCTAAACAAGTATAAGAAGCTGTAACCAGAGGTCAGCAGTGCTTAACACCATGCAAACCCACGCACAACCACTCTCAACTGCTGCAATGTGCCTTACTCACTCCATATCCAATGGCCTTGTTCTGGCCACAAACAAAGAACCGCCCTTTGCAAGTGTTGATAGCAACACCCTGTGCACACAGCTAATCTGAATTACCAATACACCATGGCAAATATACAGACAATAGACAGTACTACACACATACCATACAGCACAGTCATCCAACAGTATAGCAATGTACCGGCAGATATGTCCGGACCACTGGTGTTTGCAGACCTGGCCATCTTGTGTTTAAGTGTGTGAGCATGCCCATTATGACTGTTATGCGTGCTGTCGACTGACATTACCATCATACCTTCATGTGTTTGAGCATGCCCAGTATGGTCAACTGGATTGCATGTGTTACATGTCCAGGTAGTCAGTACTGTGGTGCCGACCTCTGCATTGTACACCGGCAGGTGGCTTTCTGTGTCTGCAGGGTATCCATTGGTCATGTGGCATTGACTGTTGCTACATTTCTGCACAGCGTGTGGGGACATCCAACTGTATCCACATTCCTACACAGCACCGGGGGGTGCACATGACTGTTACATGTGTACATTGGAAGGGGGGCACAGCTGACAGTTGTACACTTTTGCTACTACTTTTTGGTATGTCAGGTACTCCATTTCAGGGTGTGGACCTACCTAATGTGCTGGCTAGAGGCATTCCAGTGTACTCCAGATCCTAGCTTTAATTACCAACATATTGGTTTCAGACGTCATAGCCTTCACAACCTACATACAACTGCCTGGCCTGCTGTAGACTGTCTGTGTGTGTGTCTGTGGGGGGCGTTATCCATTGGGCATATTCAGAGGCCATTGTACAGCATTTGTCTGTGTTGGTCTACACCTGTCCAGCTGGTTGAGACTTGTGTGGGGTTTATGGACACACATGATGTTCAGCCCATAACCCGCAGTGGGTTAGGACACCCTGTATACTACTGGCTACTATTGTGACCCCGGTATGTGCTACAGATGTCATGGTGCCACTATGGATGTGTACTGTCCGCTGCCCTAACATTCGGCCACCAAATTCCCTTGCATGCTTACAACCATACTATAACTACAGGTAAAAACTCATTCTAATACAACTGCCAATTGATAGGTTGATTGACTTACCTTGAGGGTGTGCCAGACCTGAGGATGGTGCTGGAGGGCTGCCTATGTTGGATGCACACAGTGCACTTCCTATACATGGCTGAGCAAAGTTAGTGTCATGTTTGGCATCCCTTTTACTGTCTGTGCGAGTCAGAGAGGGTGACATTCCCTGGGTACCTACTGTGTCAGTACATATGCTATGTGTTTCCTCTTTGCCCAGGCCAGGTCATACTGGGCACACCTCCTTCCGCCTACTGGGTCTGGCTCAGGTAGTTCCTCCACCGAGTCACTCTGTGCCTGTGCAAGCCTTGGCATTGGTGGTGGGCTGTGTGGCTCTGCCCCATGCAGTTCCTGCTGCAACTGTTTCTGCAGGATCATATTGTGTAGCATAGCACATACCATAACAATTTGGGTGCATGTAGCTGGTGAATACTGCAAGGCTCCACCGGATGTGTCCAGACACCAAAACCATGACCTGAACATCCCAAACACATGCTCAATTATGTGTCTTGCCTGTGCGTGTGCCTCATTATGGCGTGTGTGCATTTCTGATGGGTGTCATCAGCCACGGCTCCAGTGGGTACCCAGCATCCTCCACTAGGTGACCGTAGGGGATGTCCATATTGACAAAGGTGTGGTACAGCTGCGTCAGATGCCATATATCGGAATCGTCATAGCTTCCAGGGCAGCCAGCAGACAAATTCAGTATAAAGCCCTGAGCATCGCATATGACCTGGCAGTTGATGGAGGTGATGCCCCTGCGGTTAATGTAGGCCCTACCCCACTCACCGGGTGGTGCTTTGATGCGTACATACATGCAGGCTTTAACACCCACTACCACAGGGTAGTCTGCCATTTGGTGGAAGAGACGTATATTGCTGGTCAACACCTCACGTGTGTTGTGGAAAAGTACGTGCTCACTGGCATGTGGTGATATGGCATCTAGGAACTGGTGGAATACTCTGGATGCAGATGCCTGTGAGATCCCCATGATATCCCCAGTTGAGCTTTGGGAGGTACCTAGTATACCTAGGCCTACACATACCTTGGTATTCACTGGGTTGGATTTCCCTTGGCCTGTTCGATGTGTCTGGTGTGGCCGGCACAGCTCAAGAATCTGCTGTAGGAGGTCTCTGTCCACCCCATAGTGCTCCACTATCTCCAGCTCATGCAGCTCCTGGTAGGTTACCCTGGTTCTGTAAAGTCTTCTCTGTCTCCTCACTGAGGGTTGTTCAGCAGCATTCACATCCTCACCACCCTCAGCCTCCTGCACATGTTGGTCTATGTTGCCTGCTGCAGCCCTTTTCATTTCGTTGGATTTTTTCGTAAAATTTCCCCGCATGTATACACCGGTGTTGTAGAGTGTGGAGGAAACCCATGTGTATGGTGCTTGCTCACTTTATCATAGTGTTCTGGGCCGGGCTGGGCCTGTAATCTGCTGATTGTGCTAATTATCACCTGTTTGCACAGCTTGTTCACCTTGACTACTCTCCTACTGCTGTTGTCCCTCCCAATTGCACTAGGCAGGTATAGACACACCCCTAGCCTAGGAGTGCTAAGGCAGGAGCAATCCCGAGACACAGGGCTCCAATGTACCTACAGTATGCCTGACAACCCCCCATACTTTCACCTATATTCGAGTCCTCCACCCAGCTATCTATATACATACACTCTTGGGATCTGCATCACACACTGGGGATAAACATGATTCACTATTTTCCACCTCATTTGCATAGTATTGTCTTCTAATGCATAGTTACATGACCCTTACTGAGCCTCCAAAATAATAACCACTGTTTACTGTCATGCAGATCTGCACACAACTGGTTAAAAGCACCTTACTATCACTGTATTCGATGTCCTTGTTCTTCTCAGCAACAAAATAACCGGTCTCTACATGCCTCAAACCCGGGACCCTACACACCACAGACAATGTGCTTTACCACTAAGCCATGGCAGATATACATGCATCTGAAGTGATCACGTACAGATCATCCAGCACAGGCATTCAACAGTATAGGACATGTATTCCATCATGTAGATTTATGTGTGCTAATTGCCACAAATGTATATATATATATATATATATATATATATATATATATATATATATATATATATATATATATATATATATATATATATATATATATACACACACATACATAGATATAGAGTATATATCACAACAGCGGACCACGTGACACCAAAGCATTAGACAAGAATGAAAAGGAAACCACATGTGCCTCCTGCATTATGTGCTGGTGTTACTATCAAGGCAAGTGTGTTTCATTGTGTCACATGGGTCAGACTGTATTAAGGGTAAGATTAGGGCTGCTGACATTTACTCACCAGACCTATTGGCAAATGTATGTGTATGTCTTGCCAACCCAGTCTCTTGTGACATTTATGGACACTATATAGGAAAACAACAAAACACACTCAACACATCCTGGAGCTAGCCAGTCACAGATACCAACACATAGGATATTACTGCCATGCACACACACCTGTCATGCCTTGGAATAGAGCACCTACCTGTCTATTCTATCACACTACAGCATTATGCAGTTACAGAACATGCTAACGAGATTACTAGGACAGAGTACTTCCAGAGGCATACTTCTAGATGGGTGACATCATCAGCAATGTAAAAGACGCCGATAGGGATTGTATGGAGTGTGAGCAGTCTAAAAGCATTATTCTGTCCCCAGATAGATGGAAACACACACAGAGTTTGCATTGCTGGGATTAGAACACAGACCTAACTACTTTATCACACTGCAGCATTACACAGTTACAGAACGCGCTACCGGGATTGCTGGGACACAGCACTCCCAGATGCATACTTCTAGGTGGATGACATCATTAGCAATGGAAATGTATGGAGTGTGAGCAGTCTAAAAGCATATCACTGTCCCCAGGCAGACGGAGACAAACACACGCCAGTGGTGTGATCAGGACAACTGCCTATCTACGGACCACTATTACAACACAACATAGATACGAGACACACCACAGACACTACACCTTTCAAGACTGTCAATATGACTTTCTAGGAATGCGGACATCAACATGGATGCTGGCAGTTACAATGTACATACCTGTGAACCAGTGTGTTCAATGTAGGAATCCATCCTGAAGTGGGGTATGGCCATCTGTTGCCTGGACGACCACTATCGCTATACAGGGTTACAATGGCCATGCCCATACATATAGAGGCACATAACCGACACAAGGTGTCACTGGGCATGCTCACTTAGTAGCACATGTCCGTTTGGAATGCACTATGTGTCCATCTACACAACGTCATACTGGGCATGCTCGCGCATTTAGTAGAAAAGGGCTGTTTTGTATGCACTCTGATTCTAAACACGGAAGGGCACAGTGTGTCGATAGTTGTCATTGTTAGCATGAACACTGCACTACATATGTCTGACACCGGTCTTCTACACATTTGCTGCTGTCCATCACCTTAGATGTACCAATCTAAACATGGCACACTAATACCACCCGTGGTAATGTCCTGCCAGGAGTGGCGACTTTGCCAATATAGTGCCATTCATAGACGAATGTCCTGAGACCAGGTTAACACCCTGGCACCTAGAGGACAACTGCATTGCATGTGTATGCTAAACAGTGCTAGATGTGTAGCGTTCGTAATCACAGCTGCCAATCTAGATCCAACAATGGGGAATACTGACATCTGTGCAGTGAGAAGCACCTGGCTGAAGGCTCAGTTGTGCACAATAGCACTACCACCATATACCTTGGATACAGACATGTGGGCCATAACACCATTACGGACCACTCCAGGTGGTGGTGTCCCCACGTACATGAAGGCCACACACATGTAGTGACCAGTACACCCTCAAAAGCCATCACAGATGTGTCAGGTGCAGATCACAGTGTCAAAAGCTGCATTCTAGGATGTAGCCCTCAGACATCACCATGTCCTTGGACCAGCAACAAACATCCATACTTGTGGCAGAACATATATTAGTACAACACCATGTGACCCATGACCAGTGGACTGTACCTAGCTCTACAGCAACTGTGCAGACTACCCATGTACTGACACAGTTGCATCATGTGTTATGCAATGCAATGATACCACTGTTCATAACTAGGATGGCTGTACACATAACAGGGGCCCTCGGTCATATACAGCTGCAACAGATGACTGTTGCTGTACACCAGTAAACACACTCATGTTTGGATATGACATACATGTACCTGCAGTGGATATGTACATGCCCCACACACACACAGCACATATGTACATAGCATAGCTGTTGCTGTTCTTCATGCAGACAGGTGGCTACAGCAATTACACACATGCACATGGAAGGTAGGTCCATGGCTGTTGAATGCTAACAGTACATAAAGTGTGATAGCAATGTTGACTGAGTTAACATTCCCTCTGTATTGGTTACCCATGACAACTATCATATCATACAACAGTCCATGTGTCATGTATGTCATCACACATGTCCACCAATTGCAATGCATACAAACATGGCTAAATGACAGTAATGTAGGACCTACACACATGTACATGTAGTGGTGTGCATTCAGCTACCATGCATGTGCAGTAGCTGATATTTGCAGGTGATCTGTGTCTTACTACAACATGCAGTTGCAATGCAGCCCCATCATTGCCAACTGTATATGGCAAAATACTGACAGTACGGCAAGATGTACATCAGGTATTGACGGATGTGTGGACATAAAGTGGTGGGCCAAGTTTGCAGATGGATGTTTGCTGAAGACAGCTCACAGGTGTGTCACAAGCCATCCTACCATAACATGTGCAAACACTAAGCTATGTTTCTGTTAATTGAAGGGGAAGACATACAACCTACACAGCAGTCAGGGTGTCACTGACTGCAAATCACTTGACACCTGTAACACTTAAGACCTCCCGTGTGCATATATCAGCACAATTGCTAAAGGTAGTGTCGGTACACATTGAAATGCGGGCAATACTACTGCATGTCTGTCATACGTATCATAAGATAGCAGGTGTTTGATTCACAGTACTGCCATGTGTGTTTGTTTGTGTGCCCATATATGCCACGTATGGTGGGGAATACATCCCAATTGTTACACATCCCTGTACACTGTTGTAGAGATCTCTACATACTGCAGTGTAGAAAGCAAGACATAGGCAGGGGTGGGGTGTGTATCACACACATATGAGCTATCTGTATGTGCATGACATAGGTGCATTCAATTGTGGACTCCACAGTGTGTGTGGATGTATGTATATATGGCTGTCTGGTCCATGGAGTGAGGATTTATGTTACCATAGTGAACAGATAGGACCACTAACCCCTCCAGGTGATGCAATCTACTACCCTGTTGATGCTGTCAATCTCAGGCATTACTGACTACCTGTACATGTTCATTCTCTGTGTCACGTCATGTGGGTGCACAGTACTGTAATGGTGATTACCACATAGGCAGGGGTCCTCACCTCAACACTATCAAGTGTGTGTGTGTGTGTGTTACAGTGTCGTTGACCCCTTGAGTGTGGGCGTGTTACTGTGTCTGAATACATGTGTGCGAATACCTGTGTGTGTGTGTGTGTGTGTGTGTGTGTGTGTGTGTGTGTGTGTGTGTGTGTGTGTGTGTGTGTGCATGTAGTTGTGTGTTCTCATCCTGTAATGTGAATGTGTATTACTGCTACACAGTGAGGCCTCAAGCTATCAACTGACCTCTACCCTTGTCATCAGCTAGACCGCTATGTAAACTCCCCGCCCCATGTAACTGTACCTGTGATGTCACCTGATATGGATGTCACATCTCTAGCCACTGTAGCTTAGTACACAGCTCACATGCTCCTGGATCAGTAGATGTGTAGACATCTTTGGAATGTCAGCCTTTCTAGCAGTGAGATTAAAGCTACATATAGCATGCTGGTATTGCCATACATGCCTGTGAGTAGTCCACATTTACACATGGGAAACTGCAAACATTGGTACTCAACTGCATGTGCAATTAGACCTGAAGGAGGGAAGCAGGACATCATTACCAACATGCTGTTACTGTTGTTACCAAGACACATACTGTGAACAGAAAACAATGCATTCTAAACCTGCACTACATGGTATGTCTGCTGCATGTCAACAGTACACAACAATTGTAATCTACACTTATCTCCCTATTCTGTTCACCCTGTGCATCAGACCATATGAGCATGTCCCTGCACCGATGGTGTGGATGACAGGGATGTGGCACAGGTTTCATCATATGCACAGGGTGATAATGTTTGCCAGGGGCCTAGGCTGCTCCAGTGGATGACATCATGTGTGTGGGTTAGGGCCTGTGGTCTAATTGGCCATGTGTGGTTGTTATGCATGTGAGTGTTGTGGTGCCCTACAGATGTGTCTGGTGTGTGAGTGAATGTGAGCACACAGTTCTGCCATGTGTCTGGCCTACACAGGGGTATTATTGCCAGCTCAAGACTGTACAGACCAGGATTTACAGCTCACGGTGTCCGGCCATGGACACATGACCTGTACCTACCAGGGGTTGCACGGGCACTACCAGGAAGAGGTACAGATTGGGTACTGTCTGATGACACATGTCCACTGGAACCATGTTCCCATTGGGACCGTCCAGGGCCATGTCTACATAGCCTGCTGTGTCCTGGTGTGGACAGCGCAGCACCAGCTGCACTGCTGCTGCTACCGACACTATGGGAGCGGGCATGTGAGGTAGCTCATTCACGTAGACCTGCACCAGGTGATGTAGCTGGCCTATGTCCACGTGCCCTACACCTCACTCTTACCAGATGTTCCAGCACAGACAGCTCATGCTCGCGGATTGTCATTCCATGGTCAAGGATTCCAGCAATGTCACCCAATCGTCTGTCCAAAACATCAGCAATCTGCTGTTGAATATTTGCCAATGCCTGGATGTTGTCATTTAAAGAACAGATAGCAGCCCTCTGAAGCATCTGCCCTTCTCTGTTCTGCCGTTCAGCATGTGCTTGTGCTGCCATTACAGCTGAAACATGCATCTGGTGACATCAGCTGCTGCGCTCTGTCCTGCAGGGGCATGTCAGCCAGAGGTCCTCCTATGAGCAGCACTGGCCACATGCCTGTGTGACACATCTCCAGTCATTTGACTGACACCATGGTGTAAATACACACATTCCATAGCCACCACACATTCCTGTTCCTAGCTACCACACGCTAACTGTCCTTCCTCTATGGCCACTGGTGATGGGGTATGTGTTGGCATGAGAACTGTGTGTGGGGATGAAGGGGATATAGGTGGAATGGCAACCAATGGCACAGATTCAGCCCCTGACAACTCTGCCTGTGCCTCAAGCATATGTTCATCATCACTGCTAGAGTCTGTGGGAACACTAACATCAGATGGACCGCAGGAGGGTAACGCACCTACATCACCTGTGAAGGCAAACAAAGACTCTACATTACAATACACACACACACACACACACACACACACACACACACACACACACACACACACACACACACACACACCATGCATGTGATATGACAGAAGGCATGCAACATGCATATGATACAGCAGACGGCATGCAGCTCAGACAATAATAGTGGTAGTTATCATACATCCCTGGATTGCACACAACAGCAAGCATGTGTCATAGCAGAAGCCATGCATTTCACACAATCATGGTAGTAAGCATGCGTCCCTGTGTTACACCATGTGGACCAGCACAGGTTAACAGTACACATGGCTGATGTGAGGCATATGACCTTGACATTAACATGTAGTATGACATGTAATCTGCTGACGTGTGCATTGACATGCATACATGTTTGACACAATGGTGTCCTGACACATGTACAGTGGTGTAATGGTGTCACATTGCAGTGTTGTCTGTATGCCCTACAGATAAAATGCACTTTTAGCAGATGTGCATGACCATTGAAGGGTATTATGAGGCATCTATATTGCTATACAGTGTGAAGTACAGACACAGTGCCATTGCATGTAATCATGAGTTGTCTCTATTGCTATACAGTGTGAATTACACACACAGTGCATAGCCATGACTGTGTGCATACACAATACATATATACTGTGGATTGTGACCCACGTCGCTGAGGTGTATACACACTAAACCATGATGTGTAATGTGTGACAGGTCACTGAAGGACATACGGATGACACCCCTGCACATCTGCTAACATATCTTAGCTGCCTGGCAACCATGTCCACGCATGGCAGACTTGTCAATACACCATGTCCCACATGAGATTTGTGTACCACACACATGGGGTGCACGACTGACAGTGATGTCCAACAGCAGCAAGGGAAATGTACTGTATCTGTGGCCTGATGTGGTTGTCTGTGTATGTATGTGGATGCTGTACAGGTGACTACTGTCATGCTGTGACACAGTCATGATGTTCAACACATCTTATGTGGTCGAATTAAGTGACGCCTTCACAAGCTGTGCACAGGCTTGTAGGATGTCCAGTGTTACACATCTGCAATATAACCATTCAACAAAGGCTATAGTTGGACAATGTGTAGCCAATGTACAACAGGGTGTACACACAAACACATCACATCTACTGTGTGTTGTTACATGTCTCCTGCCATCCTCCATGGCCATGTGTGAACATGTGTTGACCAAACGGTTGTGATGGCCATCTATCTCACATGTCTGTGTTGTCCCATATGACATACACCCATTAATGTCAGATACTCCACTGTCCACAGGATTATGCAGACAAAGGGTTGTATGTTTGGTATGTAGGGTATGTTTTATGGGATAGTGAGACAATGTTGCAGCCGGACCACTACATGTCATGGACATGTCAGATGGCACATCACAATGTGTGCACTCATTGCAGGGGCATATTCCACAATGGTGAATCCTGTGGGCTGCCCATACTCCAGCTCACTGTGAAGTACTGTTTGTGTACCCCACATGTGTAGTTCTGATGTATAGTACATATTCCTACATTGAACAACACCTACACCGTTGTATGCACAACTGTCCACACATCTAGCAATGACAGTTTCTATGGTTTCATGTCTGTGTTTCACTTAGTTTGTAAGTATTGCACCTGGGTAGCCAGTGTGATGGATTAAAGATGCGACCTGTATATTGTGACTGGAATATACATTATGTGTACATGTGTTAACTGGCCACATGGTGAATAGATCTGTGCATTAACATGCCTGATACTTATAACTGTCTCACCTGCAATGGCCTGCTGTCTCTGTGGAACACCAGAGGTATCTATATAGGGGTGACACAGCAATATGATCATTATTCATGACTGTATGACAGCTACAGGGTGCAATGTGCATGTTAACACATTCGCCAGTACAATAGGATATACTATGGAGTATGCACATGTGTGCATACACAGAGTAGCATACTATAGTATGCGGCATGTGTGTATACATGCCTTGCATATGATGTTACATTACATATTGTACAGTGACACATGCAACTAAATGGGATATAATAGTTATATGTGCAGTAGTGACTTACCAGGCAACTCCAGGCTCGGTGGTTGAGAGACACCCACCTCCACGATGGCAGCTAGGGTTTGTGGATGTTCTAATGATGACCCCAGGTTGGCCAGTAGCTCCTCGGTACGTGTGAGTGGGGGCTGGGTTGGTGGCCCACCACCTGTTGCACCTTGTTCCCTGGCAATTGCATTCACATGCTGTTTCACACATCTGATCAGGTCCATGCAGTGTCTGTGCACCTGCTGGTATGTGCGGTTATGGCCACCCACATCATTAACCCTCCTGCGAAGTTCCTGCCACAGGTCATCACGCTGCTGTGCATGCTGTGGCACATGGCTAAACAAGACATCATAGTTGTCTTGGAGGTAAGGTATAAGGGCCTCATCCTCCAAGTGGGTATAAGTTGGGAGCCTTGCTTGAGGCATATCTGGAAGACATAAAGATGGAGACAGGTCACAATATCGCAGAGATGCACAGAGATACAGCTGCACTTACATATGTATTACATTTAGTACATATGAACAATTGTCTTTGAAAATCTTCATGACACTGATACCACTGACAGGTTTGTGTCACACACATGTGACACCCAATGGAGATTGGATATTATCACCATATATGTGTGTCACCTGATTACATTACTCATACTCCATGTGAATGCTGTCTTGATGTGGGCATGTCTGTTTGCCTGTACTGGGGTTCTTACCTATCAGCACATGCCTGGATGTGTCCCCATTAATGCTGTTGACCTTGATGCTGTGTATATGTCACATATCAACACATACACTGCCTTAACAGACATGACCTGTGACAATGCAGACATGCACACAGAAGCCTTTACATGCATGTGTTTTGCCATATACATCTACACAGCACTGTACAGCAGTTCAACATCCTGCCACGTATCGCCTGTGTTGTACTTGTGATACACATGGGACAATGGCTAGCCGGATGGTATTTGCAGGGATGGTTATCAACTATAGCATGTACGGCCAAGGTCATGGAGTAGTCTGTATGCCCTAGGCCATGTATGAGCGTAGGATGTAAGGGTTTCTAGCTGTAGCCGACAGCCATGTTTCTGGTGCCAGGTGAAGCAGTGCCACATAACTGATCCAGACGGTTAATGATACATCTACCACGTGGTCATCACACCATGTCTGACAGAGGTGAAATGTGCAGCTTTGCTGGACAGGGTTGCATAGTATGGCAGGAGTATGTAACATGTATGGCACAAGGATCTGTCCAGCATGTGGCGATCCTTGTACTAGGAAGGTGGATGTCCATGACGTATGTATTTCAGATCAGGATATGTAAGTGTAGCATGTCCAACATCACAGTGTTGGACATGTCTTTATGCAGGGTAGGCATCATGCTACATAGTGGAGATGAGGATTGTGAAGGCTTGTGTCGCCCATCCAAACATGGGCAATATCCCTTAAAGGTGATATGTGATCTGATATTGGTCACTTGAGTGATGAGTATGGCTGTACAATGATCTCCATGCTCATGGATGGCACTCTGTCATGACTAGGGTTGCCTCTTATGACTACCTAATAGGCTTGGTGATGTCACTAGCTCAGGGAGGTAAACTGCACAGCACCATCCCTTACACACAGTGAACATTATGTTGACTGCTGCCTAGACGGTAGTTCATGGGTACAGGGTTATTAACCTAGTGGTGACAATGCAATATGCAGCTGTCAGATTGTGCACATATGTCACACACCTCACCCACAAAGCCCATTCTGTATGTTGTCCACAACACTGAGTCAGTTATTGCTCCTAGGTCATAGCCATTCACATACTTACATACGCAGATGCCTCCCATTTGTCTGTGTGGTATGGGCTACAATGAGGGGGAGTACAATGAAGTAACCCTTTTTTACTGCAGCTGCCACTGGTGTGATATGTACATATCACTCAGACACCTTTTGTAGTGTTGGTTCTATCAACAGTCCACTGGCAGAACACCCCTGTGACATACAAATGTACATCTAGTATAGTGAGTGTAGGTGGAACACAGTATGGGTGATGATGTCCTATGACCTGTCACAGGTATGATATGCAGTGTGAAATCATCCGTACTGGCATCTACATCTGTACTGCTAACAACATATACGTTGATTAAGGTTCATGGACTTTCCGACCAGACTCAGCAGGGTAATAGTGCAGTGCCTCCCATTATGAGTGGTGTCTCCACTTTTTGGGTTGTGATAACTGTTGGTGTGCACCATTCAGTGTTTTCACAGACTGACATGAAGCTATGTTTTGCATGATGCGTATGTGTAGAGCAAACTGTTTTGCCATATGTGTATGATACAACCAGGGATGTGGACAGGTCACATACAGCCTGAGTGCACCTTGTACCATCATAGTTATGGTTACAGGGGTTATGTAGTGTTCATGGATATGTGATTGTGTACCTGTTGTGGGGGGGCAGTGTGTTTATGTTATCCGACACCCTATCTGTATTGCTTATTCATGCTCAGCACTTGTTCAGAACATGTAAGCACTTCATGAGCTACTAATTACTATAGCACTCAATCCTCTTCATTTCCTACAGGTAAACACTGTTTGTACTTACATTTCCCGCTTGCTTAGAGTAAAACAGCTGTTGTACACACTTTCCTCACATATCTAGTGGGAAATAGTTAAATATTCAGGCATGTCCAAGTGTCAATTCCCAGTGCTATCGCCTGTCTATATGATGAATATGGGCATCATGAGGCAATATAGAAATTGTCTCGTGTACACAGTCAATGCTCCCCTCCTAACATACAACACTACAACCTGTGGAAGATGCACATATGTAGCCATGCTGGAGGTAAAGCTCTCTCCAACCCAGAATGAACCTGACAATCATGTGGGGATGTTAAAGGTTTGCACCACACCACACTCATCACATAGTCTCACTAGATCTCCACCACCACAGGCCACACATAGTAAGACTACAACATTTGCAGAGCCTCTCAGTACTACTCTGTCTAGGCAACAGATAACTCCAAAGTAGAAACACAGGCAGCCCCCATCACCCAGCACAACACCAATTACTTATAGCCCACAGACTCAGTGTGCCCATCAACTACAGCCAATAGGGCGATATAACATACCCAACATACTAGTCATAGGTGACTCTATAGGCGGTCACACTGATGTCCCACTCAGCAGGCTACACAAGGTTATAGCCACTTTCAGCTGGCTGTCCGGTTACAGGATCTGCAACATAACCTATGCACTCAGGTCAATCCTCAACAGGTACAATATGACTGTGTCATTCTCCATGTTAGTGTGAATGCCCTGAGATGTAACTTCCTGGACTACATGTACAGAGACATGGAATAGCTCTCTGATCTTGTAGCCCAGGCAGGTATCGCCCTAGCCCTGAGAAGCATTCGGCATTCGTCCAGACTGATAACACAGTACAAGGACTGAATTATTCACTTCAACAGTTGGCTATGCTTCTGGTGTCATTCCAAGGGTATCCAGTATCTGTCTGCTTTGAATGACATGGTCGACAGAACACGATGCTTTGGCACAGATGGCCTGCACCTGTCAGCCCTGGGATTACGGATAACGTCTAAGGCTCTTGCTGCTCCTATAGTGCCTGTTTTAGGCACGGTTCAAATAACATATTCACCACCATAACAGGAACAGGCAAGCAAAACCTGAGGGTAATGCTACTCAATGCTTGACATCTTCATCTCAAACGCACTCACCCGAGGCACTCCTTGTAATGGATCACTTCGATATCTCTGCAGTGACTGGGACCTACTTCTAGGCTCCTGAGAGCACCCCTGCACTAACAGGCTATTACTCAGACCACACATTTCAGTCATGTAACCAGGACCGGAACACCCACGGTGGAGGTGTGTCCATATTTCCCAAGGATATACACACCTCCAGGCTGGTTGCTTAGCTCAATGCATCAGAGGTAATCCAAGTGCAACTAACTGTGGCCATAACTGCTATACAAATTGCAGCTTGCTACAGATTCCACACCATACCCCACGGTTAACGGTCCTCACTTCTTGGTGTACTAGAAAGTAGGGTTAAAACAGAAACTACTGATGTGCGACTGACACTACCCCACCATTAACTGGGATACCTACTCATGTACCAACACATTAGGCCAACGCTTTCTGGGATTCATAACCTCCAATCGGCTGGATCAATCTATCCACACCACCACCGGAGCCAACAATATCCTAGACCTGGACATTACCAACATGTGTGACTGGTGTTCCACACCTGGGGTTATCTCCTCGTTGGTCAGATCCGAACATACGCTAATCACCCTTGTTATCCACATCCTGGCACCACAACCTTTATGGAAAACACAGTACAATATTTCTACAAAGCCAACTTCAGGCTTCTTATGACAGCAGTAGTAAATGTCATAACACCCATGCAGATGGACAATACAGTTACAACCGCTGAATCATACACAACTGCACTTAATTAGCACTTACACGACTGCATGGATCATGCTATCCCAAACAGAGCCATGACGGTACCCACCAGAAAATGGATGCCACTCTGGTGGTCCACTGCCATGGACATAATGTACAACAGAAGGAGGAGACTGTTGCAAAGTAGAGTACAATCCCATGAGTGGGGTAGCTCCCTGGTCTGCCTCAGCAGGAATCTGAGATCCCTTATTAAATCCTCCAAAGCTAGCTACATAAACATTACTGCAACTCATTCCAAGGACTGACACAAAGCATTCTAGAGGTATGTCAATACTCTCGATGGCGATACCCACATCTGCTCTGACATACAGCAGTTAGGCACGAACACTACAGAACCGACTGATATTGGCAACATCCTGGCAGATAGGTTCAGTGCTAATTTTCCACCCCTCTCACACCCTAAAGGGCCCAAATCTATACAGGAACAATGCAGTGTCCCTGCGGTCACAACTACGCAGTTCAAAGCTGCACTCTCTAAAGCCAGGAACACAGAATCCATGTGACTGTAAAACATCCCAGGCTGCGATTTACACGAACTTCAGAATAAAATGGTTCCCCACTTGGGCACCAAATTCACTAATAGCCCTGCATCAGGCATTGTGGCCCCTGAATGGCACACAGCAACAGTGATCACACTCCACAAAGGTGGCGCCACAATGGATCAGGGGAACTATTGCCCTATACGCCTGACTAGACTGTTCTGCAAGGCTGTGGAGCACATCATCATGGATCTCATTCACAGAGACATTGGTGGCCTCCAAACCTTTGATCCCACCCAGTTTGGATATGTTAGGGCCAGACCATGACTCCTAAACCTGGTGGAGTCCTTTGAGACAGTTACCAAGGCAGTAGATGAGGGTAAAAAGGTCCACACAGCCTACTTTGTCCTCTCAAAGGCTTTCAACACCATTCCCCATTCTGGTATTGTCAACATACACATCCACCTGCACATCAACCCCTATGTCACGAGATGTTATGCAAAGTGGCTCACGGACAGAACCCACACAGTGAGGGTAGAATACCCTAGTTCCTACTGTAAATCAGTTACAATTGGCATCCCCCAGTCCTCGGTCATAGGGCCCATCATGTTCAATATATGCTTCTCTGAGGTACAGGCTAGCACAGAAGGACTTACCCTGAATAGGTTTGCAGACGACTGCAAACTAGGGGCCATGATTGATTCACCAGCTGATACAGTCACCCTCCATAAGGGTGTCACTGGGACGGATACCTGGTGTCAATAACATGGCCTCAAGCTGCATGCCACAAGGTGCATAGACATCCCCTTTGAATTACACCAATCACCCGCTGACTATCACATAGGTGGTAGTCCCCTACATACATAAGACATAATAAGGGATCTTAGAACCCAAGTAGATAGCACCCACTCCTTTGATATCCATATTGCCAAGGTGGCATGGATATCCTTCTATGTGGCCACCCTAATCTCTAATGGGTTCATAGCCAGAACAAAGGCAGCCATTGTACCTCTCTACTCATGACTTATGAAACACATTAAAGGGTACAACACCCCATTTAGGATGTACCTTAAGAGACAACAGCAACGGTTTTAAATACCACAACATTACCACACGAAGAGGATTACTGACCTCCGAAGGATGACGTATGCAGCCCAACTACAGAAACCCCAACTGTACTCATTTGCATACTTCATACTTAGAGGTGATCTCTGCTGAACATACAAGGCCCATGCCCAAAACAGTATTGATGGATATGCTCCACATAAGCAAAAGCTACTGAGAGCCACATGCTCTGGGATATGTACCTAAATGCAACAATGACTAGGACGTGCTGGAGGGATACATTCCTGACCTGGACACTCACCATGCTTTGGAACATGATTCCTATGTATATCAGGCAGGGACCCTCACTAGCACTCTTCAAGAGATACCTCAATGGGTGGATGGGAGACAGACATGTATGCCAGGGATCACTGCAGTGGCTCTGCTGTACAGAGGTGCAGGAAATGAATGGCTCTGCTGTTCACAGGCACAGGACACTAACCTAGGGAGGTGCAACAAGTGAAAACACTGTAGTTAGGCTTACGAATGGACTTGGCCAGACAGCATAGTACCTAACTATGAACCTATGAAGCTATTACATGTCCTTTGTGCATGGATAATTGACTAGCTCTTCCATTTCAATTAGCTATCATGCTGTATACACTGTCTGGTGACTACAAGTCATATATATCCTGTTATTGTGTATTGTACATGCCAATAGACATACCTGATGTTTGCATAATATAACAGTAATGCTATGTAAAATGTTAGACATATCTACCTACAATACTGTACATTTCACATTTTTGCAACAATATTCCATAATGCAAATCATAATTGCACAGCAGGACCACCTTAGACATGTTATTCTCAGTTATACACCCATACATATGCCTACTGTTACAGTATATCAACATATACTATCCCCTGTTATGGCACGTACTTGGACAAACCCTGCCACTGACAGCAGCTGGAGTGGAATTGTTGTGTTTAAAGTCCTTATGTAGCATCCCTTGTGGTGTATGAGGTGTTTACCTTGTGGCCCACAGCAGTGCACACAATTCCTACGAGCATTACTATGCTCAACAATACATCACTACATAATACCTTTCCCACTATATGCATTGCGTACACTTTCATTAATACAGAACAGGCACTACATACACTAACATACTGAGTGTTCTACACACCTTCTTAGTAGTCAGAGTTGATGATAATATCAGTCCTATTCCTTTTATGTTTTAATGGTTTTCTCGTATGTGCATACAGTTTGAATGTATGACAAGCCATCCTTTTATACGTAGATACCAGTAACATGTGGTATCCTGCCACCAATTGGTGATCCGGAGTAGATGATTACATGCAAATCAGCTGTGCAGCTACTCCATTAGCCAATTACATGGCAACAGTGAGGAATAATTGAATACTCCACTTGGGTGTTGTCCCTTTGCCCTACCTTCGAGGAAGACGGCCTGGATGTGTTGTTTGTGATGAATTGCAACAGCTATATGGAGACACACAGAGATATTTTAACTTCATAGCCCCCATGGATTGTGTGTAATGGCTAGAGGATGTAGTTCTACATGTGAGTGTAGCTGTTATATCAGCCGTCTGATACGGGATTATTGCAAACAAACCCTGTAACATCGGCATCTGTTCCATTGTACAACAGCAACAATTTCACATAGGGCCATTATAGTGTGTCTCTCACAAGGTATGTTAAGGCTTCTGCAGATGTCATAGAGTGAGTGGATGTTTGTGATGTTATTACAGTCTGTATTGCAATTGTTTCGGGTGTGGAGGAGATGTAGGTGGGTGTACATAGCAGATGAAGGTTTGTAGGAACTGCATTTATACATATTCCATATGTGTGTCAGGGCTCCTTCCTTAATTGAAAACCTATAATTTAGTAGACTAATACTATGGTTATTGCAGGCTTATTCATTAAGCCATTGTTAATTGGTTCCTATATAGCATGCAGGTGATGTTGGCCCTTCAATCCCTTCAGAAATACATCGGTATGTAATTAAATTTTGCTACATGAAAGCTGCCTTGTGTATTTCTGTCACAGATATTTGCAGTCATTGCAGTTGTGTTGGTGACTGAACCTCTTTGGCTTGGGTTGCCACCTTTTCAAATGGCCATAGCGGGACATTTGCAGGACACACATCGGATTTTAGAGGCAGACACATACCCACGGTCAGTACAAAGTATAGAACTTTACATATATGCCTATATAAAAGCTTATATTCTTGTAGTGGTTTACTTGCTTATCCTGTTTCTTGTTACATGTAGGCATGTTAGATACAGATGACTATTTTATGCAACCATTACATTAACTATGGAACATGCAGAACGTCTCGAGATTGTAGGACATTAGTATTTGTACTCATTTTGGTCAGGACACTACCGCACATAGAGGGAATTCCACCTTGCAAGGTAGGACAGGTGGTAACCCTATGTTTAGCTCATGTCCATAGCACATATTTGTAATAATGTACTATAGCAATAACCCATGCCTGGGTGTGGGTAATGGTGAATTTACCCGCGGTTGGTGTGGTTTGTTCACGAGGGTGAAGCCCGAGTGGCCAAACAGACAACTGTGGGTAAATTCAGCATTACCCACACCCAGGCATGGGTTATTGCTATAATATAGTCTCCATATTCAGTCGTGGTGGACTTTGTGATTGCTATGGTCCATGTTGTGCACATATTTGAAGACTTCAGCTGCTGTATATGGCATACCCATGGATTCAGGAATGCACACACTTCCAACAACCACATTACCGTTCACAGACTCCCAAACCCAACAATACTGAACACTCAAACTCATGACAGTCAAACTCCCGGAACTAACACAAACACAGAGCACACACACGCACACACAGACACACTGCTACCCATCACATCCAAACAAACTGTCCTACACTACGTATGGCCAGGTGGCCATGCCCCATACACACTCCATGTGGGTGGCTGCGCCCCCCACACCACACCTACTGTAATAATCTACCTCTGAGATAGCAAGAACAGACACATGAAGCAAACGCACACACAGACATGCACACACACACACACACACACACACACACACACACACACACACACACACATTATAGTCCCATGGAAACACACACCGCACTCAGAACACACACTTACACACACTACAGCAAACAGAAACACACTTAAACACAGTACCTACCTGGACCGCAGCACCAGAAACACTAACTAAATGTCTCTTTACATCGTGATAATAGTATTCGCGGTTCTAGTGTTCCAGTACTGTGGTCTTTCGGTCTTTAAGCCTGGTGATTACGTGTGCCGGTATGTAAAGCATTCGGTATTTGGTAGTATCCTATTTATATGTACCTCCATGTTTGTGTACATGTTGTTTACCTATCTATATATTTGCATATATATGTATATCCGTATATATCGACATATATCTCTCTATTACCCTTTCTATCTCTATATTTTATATATATATATATATATATATATATATATATATATATATATATATATATGTGTAGAGAGAGAGAGAGAACACACCTTTCGTTGGGTACATGGCAGTGTATACTATTTCCCGAACTCCGCCCTTTTGTGTTTTAACCTGTCACAATGCACATCTGCCATTGGTACATCTCAGGTAGCGTAGTGGTAGGTGATTGTGTACATGGTTGCATGTTCTACTCCTGGCAGTGGTAGCTTTACCTCTCAGAGCAGGCACTATTAGTACAAGGGTGAATAACGCAGATTTCAGTGGTTCTGGCCAGCTTTGCCCATGATCTGCGCGATATTCAGCAAAGCTTAGACCTGTTTTGCAAATATCCGTGTAGTGATGTTTAAACGACGCTTACCGGCACTTGCCGGCACATAAACCCACTAACATGCGTTTAAACGTGCTCTAATGACCTGCATCCAACATGCATTATTCAGGACATCAAAATTACGTAACAGCCCTTGTAGATCGTGGAACGGGGAACATGCACGAGACAGTCAGTGGCTTTACCACTGGGGCATCTGGGATATGTGCAAGTGTTATGGTGTTTAGTATGTGGACTGTACTATGGCTGTTTCTCCATACTGCAAACAAATGTGTAACTCAGTTAGTTTACATATGGATGATACCTATTAATGGTATGTCCAAGTGATGCTTAATGGATGTGCTCCAGCTATGGGAATCCATGTCACAGTGAGCCACACACTGTAATGTGCTACCCCTTGCCACACCCATAACTGGAGAATGCTGGGGTGACAGATACCTGTCATGGGTACTCCCCATGCTTTGGAACTACATCCCTGATTACATGATATGGAGCCCCTCATTAACACACCAGGGAATCCTTGCAAAGTGGGTGGGGAACAGTGGTTACAGCTCAGGGATCCTGCAATTGGCTCTGCTACACAGTGGGACAGTTAGTTAATCAATGGGGTGGCAACAGCAGACACATTTTGGCTAGGCTGATGAATGGCCTCTGACAATCAGGCATGTACCTACCGATGTACCTAGGAACTTATACATACAGTATCAACACATGCTGTTAGCTTAATTTACTGTTCAGATGTGGACTTACCTTGTATCAATAGCTGTTGTGTGTGCAATAGTTGAGGGCTGCCTATGTAGGATGCAAACATTAGACCACCTATACATGACAATTTACAGGTGGTCGTGTGTGTGCCATCCATTTCACTGTGTGTGCAGGTGAAGAAGTGTGTCAGTCCGTAAGGGCCTACACTGTCAGTGTATGTGCTGTACATTCCCTCTTTGCCAAGGCATGGGCATATTGGGCATGCCTCCATCTGCCTACTGAGGCTGGCACAGGGTGTTTGTGGTCTGAATCCCTCTGTGCCTGTGATGCCCTTGGCAATTGCAGTGGCCTGTGAGGGCCTTCACCATTATGTCCCCACTGCAGCTGTTTCTGCAGCATCATGTTATGTAGCATGGCACATACTATGAAGATGTGGGCACACGTGTCTGGAGAGTACTGAAAGGCTCCACCAGATATGTCCAAGCAACATAACTGTGATTTCAGCATCCCAAACACATGCTCTATGATGATTCTGGTTTGTGCGTGTGCCTCATTATGGCGTTCTTGCATGGCTGTGTGTGCATTTCTGATGGGAGTCATCATCCACGGCTCCAGTGCATAGCCAGCATCCCCCACAAGGAGGCCATATGGGATGTCCCCCCTGACAAATACCTGGTACAGCTGTGAGACATGCCAGATGTGGGAGTCATGGTAATTTCCAGGGCTGCCAGCACACACATCCGTGATAATGCCCTGGGCATTCCACACGACCTGGCAGTTGAGGGAGTGGTATCCCTTGCAGTTTATGTAGCGCCTACCATGCTCACCAGGTGGTGACTTTATATGTATGTGCGTGCAGTCTATTGTACCCAGTACCACCGGGTAGTCTGCCACATGGTGGAAGAGGCACATATTTCTGGCCAACTCCTCCTGAGTTCGGGGGAAGTATATATGCTCATTGGCATGTGGTAACATGGCATCCAGGAACTGGTGGAGTACCCTCGATACTGATGCCTGTGAGATCCCCATGATATCTCCAGTTGGCCTTTGAAAGGTATCTGTGGCTAGTATTCTCAAGCTTACACATACCTTCGTGTCCACTTGGGTGGGTTCCCCTCTGTTGTTTCTGGCTCTGAGGCGTGGCCAGCACAGCTCAATTATTTGCTGTATGATGTCCCTGTCCACCCTGTAACACTCTACTATCTCCAGATCATCTAGCCCCTGGTAGGTTACCCTTGGTCTGAACACTCTTCTCCTCCTCCAGGGCCTGAGGTGGTTGTCAGCATCATCCTCCACACCACCTTCAGTCTCCAACACATGGTGATGAATCACAGCTATGGCAGCTCCCAACAAGTACATTGTAAAAGTTCCCCATCTGTTTACACCGATGGTGCAGTGTTTGGGAATACACAAATGTGTGCGAGGTGCCTTCACACTTTATACCATTGTGCTTTGGACATTGATGATGTCATAGGGTGTGTATGTACAATCAGAGCTGCAGGGTATCTTACTTATGTGTTTTACTGCAGGTACTGCTATTGTGGTGCCTTTGGTGTTGAATTACATTTAGCTGCCATGGATCACCTCTTGCCCTTGCCTTCACTTTTCATAACGATTCCCCTCCCATTGTCAGGCATGCATCCAGCAGCCTGCTTTCTTGTTTTGTACTTTCCCAACCCAGGATTGTGTTGCAAAATGTGTTCTATAGCCGATCTACTGCAGGTTTGCGGTGACAGTTCTCTTTTCTTAGCAATCCGGCACCTCCCCTATCCTGTTCTGCAGGTTGCTACTAGCAGCCTTGTTAGCTACCGTCAATGGCCCACTGTGAGTTAATAGGTGTTAATTACTCAGTTGTACTCCAATTACCCTACTGCGGCATTTCCTTATTGTCTTCCCATAACCTTCCTGTTTCAGCTGTGGTGCTCACCACGCACAGCCATTTACCAGGTTTCAAGCACGTTGTCATCCATGTACACATGCGCTTTCGGTCACCATGTGTGCTAAGCAAAGCTATGGCTACATCCACACCCCTATCCTGCAGCTTTGCTTAGCAACGGGCAACCCAGATTAACAATGCTCCAATTTGCTTACAGCTGCAGTGGCACACCCCACTGCTGATGTCATGTATACCTCCAGGCCACTCCTCGGTGTTGTACCACTGCACCATATGGTACATCCTTAGGCCGGCGGGACATTTGTAATTCAGTATTACTTGCCTCATTTGTGTGCCAAACACTGTCACAGATCCTTAGCAACCCTTGTACCTTGGTTGTGGTGTAGCATGCATAGCATTGACTATTATGGCGAAATCATGATTTGTGTTACATTGCAATTTTATGACATTTGTATATATTTTCCTTGTGTTCCCATTTGCACACACATGTCCTGCGGTTGTACTTTGTGTTAGTGTGGCCATGGCATTACATGTTATTTTTTATGTGTTGTGCATGTTTTTTTATGCCATTGGCAGTATATTTAGCCATTGGCATATGTTAACTTTATAATATGTAAGTTTGGTCTGCTTTCATGGCTCCGATGTCCTGTTTGGAAAAATGTAAACTGTTTTTTTTGGTTTACATTTCTGTATGCTTAGGCTATGCCTGCACCACTTCATGAATCGCTATATACCTTCATTTGTATGCTGCACTACTGCACATGGGGTGAGTAGCATACATGTGCCGAGAGCTGCGCAGATCTGGCGTACACTGGTAGTGCATGTGGAATTGGATCGTACCTGAATCGCTCGGCGGCCATATTTGGTGTTATACCACCTACGCTATGCTTGCGCTTGGCGCAAGCTTCATGAATCCCAGGGAGCAACTTGTCTTTATTATTAAAAGAGTGAAATCCACTGCCATATTGAGACTATGGCAGAGGTCAGGTTCTAGAACTGCGACCAGGTCATGGTCCACTTCAAAAAAGACATGGGAATGTGTATTTCCACATTTAGTGCTCTCTTCTTATTTGTTAAATTGGAAGAAAACTATGAGACCGAAAACAAGGTATAGCAATAAGAAGTCTGTGTCTTCCTCATACATTGTTAATTACAGTGCTATCCTGTAAATATGTACTTGATCCACCAGAACATTGTAATAAACCATAACTGACTACATTCCTGGGAATAAAGCCAGGAAAGTGAGAGAGCGAGAGAGAGAGAAAGATTTGCAAGGACTACCATATGAATAAAATGGGGTTGCCAAGGAGCACCATATAAACACATTTAAACAGATCAGTAAATCATATAAGTGGGAGTTCTTTATATTGTTTCTCAATGTGCATTATTTTATTCATTGATGTACATAGGAGGTCAGGTTACATTATACTGTTTTTATAAGACTGAGGAAAGTACTACATTCAAAATGACTTGGCTTTCACAAATGGTTGGTGGTGAAAGTGAAGGCAGATTTCAAAACCTGAGAAATGAAATGTGAAGCTCAAACATCTAGAACTGATAGAAGAAAACACTTCACAAAAAAGAAGCAGTTTTATGATTTACTTCAAATTCTGTTTTTATTTCTAGAAGCATGAATTTTGCAGGACTAACAGATTTACTTATTATTCTATGATGAAAGTCTTTTATTTCCTTGTTAATGTGATGCATATTTAGGTTCTTTACTGGCTGTTGATACAACTAATTGATCCATTAATTTCAGAACTCATTCAGTCTAATGACTCCCAGAAGGAAGAATTAATTTGTTAGCAAGAACAAGCCAAAGCCACATGTGTGTGGGTGCGCATGCTTATGTTTTGAGTGTGTGTGTCTTGAGGGGAGGTCAGGGTCATTCTATTACTGTCGACTCACACATCAAATAGAATGTTTCCTATGGATTTCTTCTTTGAGCTCTGATATATCTCACCCTTGTAGTAAGGCCAGTAGCTTCTCTACTGCTTTTCACAACCAGGATCTCTTGTTCATTTCAAAATAATTATTTTTCTATAGTTACATGACAAACAATATATATATATATATATATATATATATATATATATATATATATATATATATATATATATATATTGTGCAAATCATGTGCATAATAGGAAATAAGCCATGCCAGCCAACAGGAAATTATGATCAATCAATAATGCAAAAGCAAATACTAATTTTATTCAAAAGGTGGACAAGTCAAAACACTTGGGAAAGAATCTATAAACAGAAAAGCAGATGACAAAAATATCTTCATTCTTCAAGTGTAAGCCCTTTAAAGGATGTCTTTTCTCTCTCTCTCTTTCTCCATCCTGTTATAAGTTCAGTAATTCAGTCATTTCAATGAATTAATCAGAACATTCACTTTTAAGCAAAATGCAGCAAAGGCACAAGGCTACACATTTAGTAAATGACTGAAGCTACAACTAGCTAGTCATAACAGGAGGTAGATGTGAAAATGGCCATCATATATGTGAAAGGACAGTGAAGGGTTGTGTGTTAAGGTAGTAGAGCTCTGCAATCTTCATTCCTCGCTGACATCAAGCTTAGATGGTCATACCTGGAAGAGGTACTCTAACATATCGTGACAGACTGGTAACGGTGATATCCCACCCCTTGTACTGGAAAGGATTTAGGACTCTGACATCTGACTGGCCAACATTCCTCCTCATTAGAGTTTCATAGATAGTTACTAGGCATGCAGGCCAACAGATCATTGAGGAGCCTAGCTAGTTTCCCAATTGACCCAAACCATTGCTCAAATGACTTGGTCAGGGTCTTACACAGGCAAATGCAGGAAAAAAAAACATGAAAGAACCTATCAGCCAAAGAACTTTAAGTAGCAGCATAAAACCAAAAAGCAAAACCTAAATGTTCACCGCAATGTTTAATGGTCATACAAATCGTACAAAGCTTTCGAGTAAAACTCTTTCTCACTTTATAAAATCATCGGCAGAACATGCCATGTTTAAAAACCAATGCAACCAATCCACTCACATAATCAATTAACTTAATTAACTAAATTAAAGTGCCTTATCTCTTAGATACATAACCGTTGAATATATACAATAAATACATAGAAAATAATACATATAAAACATATACACATGCTTAAAATATATTGACTAAGAAGGCTTAAACTAATTCATGTCTTTCTCTTAAAACAGGTTTAATACTAGTAGCAGAAATAAGTCCTGAGTGATGGTCTGCTCAAAAAAAAATAATTCACTTATGCTCCATTAGTTCAGTTCTATTCACTAAGTTACCACCTTTAGGATTCTGATAAATTACTTATAAAATTTTAAACTTAAATTTGTGTGTTAAATCATTACTATGCACATGTTTAGCTAGGGCATTCGTTAGAGCATTCCTTCATATATCTGATAAATGTGAACTGATCCTATCTTTTAATTTTTGATTGGTATTTCCTATATAGAAACAGTTGCATTGGGTACAGTTAACAGAGTATACCACATTTATTGTATTACGTCTGCCCCTAGCCATAAATTCAAATGATTTCCCATTTAAAGGGTGTATAAAGAAGTTGTCCATGTTAATATCACTACAGTGTATACAGTTCAAGCAAAGCACTGTCCCTAATCTTGCCATGGATGTCTTAATGGCTTTCCTCATTTTAACATCTTTATAGCATAACAATTGTTTAAGATTATTTTCTCTCTTATATGTAAAGATTGGTCTATTTCCTATCGATTCATTAATTTCCTGGTTAGATGTCAAACTAGACCAATTCTTCCTGATAATTTTCTGCATAGTATCTGAATGCCTATTAAATTTCATTATATAATTAATTCTACTATTACAGTTAGATTTTATAGTAGAATTACTAGGTTCCTCATTTGACTTTAATAGATAAGGTCATACATATAAGGGGCTAAGACTGCATTCAATTTTATTTGCCAGATTAATTCTTTCTCATCCAGCTTTAAATCACTTGGACCTCCTGTTTCATTATCAGGGACTTTCTCCAATACTAAAAAATTAAATTCATGTAAGAGGTAAGACTTAATGTGCTTAGCCAGAGCATTATTCAAATTCAGTTTTCTTATTGCATAAATATGCTCATAAATCATATTTCTTAAAGGTCTTTCAGTACGACCAACATAGAAGGCTGGGCAGCAACTACATAGTCCTAAATAAACTACACCTTTAGTATTACAGTTATATTTACCCCTAATATAAACTAATGTATTTCCAATCAAAACTTGTTTGGTAACTTTGATGCATTTGCACCATCTACATGTCTCACATTTAAACATACCACAATGGGGGCCATATACCTTAGGTGGACCCCTCTCAAGTACCATTTTTAAATTCCTGCCTCTCCTGAATACAAATTTAGGCAGATAACTCAAATTATTTTTAATCATATTGTCATCCACCAGAAAACACCAATTTTTATTAATAATTGATTTAACCGGTATGCATCCACAGAGAATGCAGTAATGAAACTAACCTTAAAATTATCATTGCCCAAAACATTCTGAAATTGTTTAATTTCTCTAGCTCCACGAAGACTAATACTTGAATTAGGACACTCATCAATGTTATTCAACTCCTCACCAAGATTGACTATGGGGGATAACAATGGCTTAAAAATACCCATTTCTCGTTTGTTGCGGACTTCCTTAGTAAGATCATCCATTAAAAACTTAGGATAACCACGCTTTAAAAACATACCTTTTAAAAGGTTCCAGTCATCCAAAAAGTCCTTTTCTAATGAAGTCATACGAGCTGCCCAAACTAACTGACCCTTAACAACACTTCTCTTTTGGGAGAAGGGGTGGCAGCTCGAAAAGTGCAAAAATGCATTAGAGTACGTCACTTTCCTAAATATTTTAGAAATATACTGTTTATCACAACTCACCTTAAATAATTCAATATCCAAATGAGAAATACTAGAAGGTTGGAAAGCCCATGTAAACTGTAAAAAATCAGTGAATTCAGTAATATGTTCAATAAATATTCTAGCTGAATCAACATCACCCTTCCAAAGGATGAAGATCTCATCCAAATAACGGGTGCACCATGTGGCCCTCTCCAAGAACAAGTTGTCCTTGAATAAGAAATGTTTCTCCCAATAGGCCATAACAACATTAGTGAAAGTGGCCCCACAAGGAGAGCCCATGGCAACACCCGTTCTTTGTAAATAGAATTCTTTGTTAAAAAGGAAATAATTATTTCCCAAAATCAGTTCTAATAAATAAAGGATGAGATCAATACTAGAACCTTCCATATGATGACCCAGAAGGAATTCCCTAACCCACTCACATCCAATATCCTGAGGGATTACCATGTATAGATCACGGACATCAATGGTCAAAAAATTAACATCCTCAGCAAAGGGAATATTATTAATTGCATCCAAAAAAGTCCATGAATCCTTACATATTTGACTTTCATTTTTTAATACTTCCTTTAATTTAACATCCACAAATTTAGCGTAGGCATATGTGATGGATTGCCTACCATCAATTATAGGACAAAAAGGGGGGGTTATCTATATTTTTATGGATTTTCGGTAAACCAAATAAAATGGATGTCAATGGGTAGGAAATGGTCAAATAATTAAATAAATTAAGGTCAATTCTCCCATCCAAGAATAAATCCTGAATTAACCCCTTGATCCGTTGATAAGCACCATTCACTTCATTCAGCGAAGTTATAACATAAGCTTCACCTTCCACCAATAAAGACCTACGTTGAATGTATTCACTATTATCCATAAAAACCAAGCCACCCCCTTTATCTGGTTTTAAAATTCGTATATCCGCAAATTTTAAATCCTTCAAAATATCCCTTTCTACTTGTGTCAAATTAAAGATGTCATTATTATATAACTGCTTATTGTTAAATAAATTTCTGAAGTCATTTTCACAAATTCTCTCAAAAAGTAAAATAGATGGATGCAAGGGAGGGTTAAAAATACTAGACACTTTGAAGTCAGATAATAAACTAGTATTCTGTCTGAGTAGGACCCTCAGATTCAATTTTCTAGTAAAAGATTTCAAATCAATAATACTCATAGCTAAATCACCCCTAGATGATGGTACAAACGTAACACCCTTAGAAAGGATGTCAATCAATAGGGGGTCAGGTGTATATGTTGAAAAATTAAAAACTTTAAAGTCCTGGGTACTATTCCATAATATTACCACTGAATTACCAATATTATCAAAAGTTTCAACACAATCAATGGGGCCAGTACTGGGACTACAAGCTGTGGAGGTATTCACCTCCTCCTGTTTTGTCCCATCTTTTTCCAGTGTTGTTGATGATAAGCATGGTTCTGATGTCCCCCATTGTTCTTCCTCTTCTGAAAACCCAGAGAGGGTCCTACACCCTCAAAATTAGTATTGCTGTCATTATTCTTACTAGAATAATTTGCTTGTCTATTAGCCAACCTATCACTCCTTCTTACAGTCGGGGTCTCCATAGCCATTCCATCATCGGAAATATTATCATTTCCGATGTCATTTTCAACAAGGTTCCTGGAATTGTTATTGACTAAACATTAGAACCACTTGCACCATCACTAACATTACTATTCATATTTGAATTAATAACAGTGGGAGGTAGAGGATAAGCCAAGTTTTTACTATAAGCTGTAGCATCCCTATTCAACTTCTTCAATTTAACATCCTTTATTTTAGATAAAGCATTGTCAATACTGGAAAAAATGTGCACAAAGTCATATTTATATCTCAAAAAGTCCTTGTCTGAACGAATGCTAGAATCGAGTGTATTCAGTTCAATTTTTAAACTGTCAAGTTCAAGACAATAGTTTTTGACCAAAACATGCATGAATTCGACCCCTTGGCGTTCAAATAAACATAGCAAGTCCTTATGGAAGCCAGAATTTAGTATTAGTCCCGAAGGAAAACACCATTGCCTTAGTCCTTTTTGGACTTGCTGTCTATGTATACATTCATTCAAGTATTGTACCTCCAATTGCAGCTTTTTGAAACGAAACAGTTTAAGATCAAAAATTTTCAAATTATTCATCAAATTAGTTTCAGTCCCAGCATTATTAGAAATGAGGGGAGTCGCTATATTATTATCAAAACAACTAGTTACATCTTTCAGCCATTCATTCAAATTCAGAATGGCAAAAGAGGTACTCACTGTTCCATTATAGTCATGGTTGGTGCCATTATTAGTATTAGAATTCAAATCCGGTCGACTTTCCACCAAATTTTGTTATTTTAAAAAGGAACGAGTATCCAAAAGTGCCAAAATGGAAACAGGTCTTTTAAGTCCATTGGGTGCATTAGATGAAGGGCTCCCTGCCGCAACATTTCCCCGATCATGCGATCCTGAGGTTCCATCCTGTAGCCTAGAGGGAGCGTGTTCCATAGATGCCGGTAAACCGGAACCCAAATTACTTCCGGTATTGCGAGGCAAAATGTCTGCAACTTGAGTTGCAAGGTTTTCATCTCTGTCCAAGAGAGACATAGGTGAAACCCGCAGAGTAAATTTTATGGTTTCTCATCCAATTGTCCAAGTTATGCTTAAACAGGGTCATTGAGGAACTCTGTTTTACTTGAACTGGGAGATTTTTCCAGAGGAGTGGCAATCTCTAGGAGACATATCTGTCTCTCCAGCACATTCAGCAAAAACAATTTAACACCAACTATTCAATAAAAACAAAGCAGAGGACTTCTATGTTAAAACAATAAAAGATTTATTGAGCTCTTTTGGCCAGTTAATACCAGCCTTCTTTAGACAAAAAATTCAAAATACAGTCATATGACCCCATTTAAATACCCTTAGCTGATGTAATCACACAATATTAATTTAAACTCCCCTTTTCCTTCAAACCATGTACATTTAAACCAACACAAAATAAATAAATATCATCAATAATTTTAACTGTAAAAACATTTAAGTTCACCTATTATATACTTTCAGTTTTAACACACTAGAAATTGACACAACATCGTTTAGACCAGGAAATGCTGATACATGTAAGAACAATATCCACCAAAATTTCCGTTGCTCTGAGACAAGATTCCAAGGTCCCCCCTAGGGTTTACTGGCACCTGTTCCAAAACTATAAATTTAAAATGATGATTTTGGCATTCTTTTACATGTTGAGTTAATGCACTCATTTCTTTCTGTATTCGGATGTCATTGTTATGCTCATAAATATGCTGTTTGAGCTTATGCTCACTTTTACCTACATGATAGACTGCACATCAACAACACTTCGCAGCATAAGTCACCTTTGTTTGACAAGAGTAATGGCCAGTGACATAGATACTTTTAGTACCCAAAAGTACTTGGTCACATCCCAAAATAGAACTACATTGGATACACATACTGCACGTTTTCATCTTTTCTACAGTTTGCATTTTAAATAATGACAGACTATCACATCAATCCTAAATTATTGCCATGTCTAAATACAAATTTAGGACTATTACCCAACTTTTCTACCAATGTTTTACCTAACCTTATTAATGACCAATTTTTATGAATAATATCCATAATCTGTTTACTATTCATACTAAATGTTGAAATACATGCATTATCTACACCATGTAACTCATATATTGTTGTAACTCATTATTTTATTGTAATACCCTCATATCTTGTAACTTTTCTTTTCCAAAATACCCTCACTATCTGTATATAATACACATCTATCTATACCATCATTATCAAGTCTATTTTCATAATTAACATTTTGTGAGAGTATTGCTGAATATTGTCCTGATAGCCTTTTCTTAATAACTTCACATTTTATATCATTTATCATAACCTTAGGGTAACCCCTATTTATAAACATATTCCCAATAAAGTGGCATTCATCAAGAAAACCTACTAAGTCCATAACCATTCTAGCCGCCCTTACCATCAGTCCTTTTATTACACCTTTTTTTGACATGATAGGGGTGATTGCTAGAAAAATGCAGGTATTTATTAGAATAAGTTCTCTTTTGAAAAAATTCTTGCTTTTAAGCCTGTATCACATTTCATTAACAAGACATCCAAATATGCTATAGAGGTAGTCCCAGTTTGATATGAAAATCACAAAAAATCAGTACTAGTATTTATAAAATCCATAAAAGCTGGAATCTCCTCAGGTGGTCCCCCCATGTAATGAATAAATCATCTAAGAAATGAGCATACATTCTAACATGTTTAAAAAATCACTCTTAAACAAATAACGCAACTTCCAGACCAACATAACATTTGCATACAGTGGGCCACATAGCAACACCTGTTATTTGTTTAAAATAATGCCCAACATAATATATATAATTATTGCACAATACCATTTCCATTAAGTGTGACAAAGTATTGATCCTATCCTGAGTGATATGAACATAATCAGTAAAAAATTCTGTAAACCACTCCAAGCCAGTTTCATGTGGTATACAAGTAAAGGGGTTCTTCATATCTACTGTTAATACAATTCTATCCAGAAAAGATCTCAACTGATTACATTTTGATAAAAAATGCCAGGAGTCATGACACAAATGTTTTACAGGTGACAAACATTCTTTTAATTGCTGATCAATAAATGTTGTAATAAAATAAGTCTTAGAACAAGTCCCATCAACAATAGGGTGAAAAGATGGATTATAAAGGTCTTTATGCAATTTTGGCACACCAAAAATAGTAGGCAATTTTGCTGTGCTGTTAGTCACAAATTTAAATTTATCCACAGTCAAGTGCCCCTGTATCAGCATATCATATAAGAAGTAATCAATCCTGCTATGGGAAATGTTTATTCATTAAGTGACGCCTCAATGTAGGAATCATCATACAATAGCTGTAACATTCTTTGGTTGTAATCAACCTGATCCATAACAATTAAGCCCCCACCTTTATCAGGTTGCATCAACCTTAAAGAACCATATTTTTAATATCATCCATCATCTGGCACTATGCCCTAGATACATTAGGGGTGCATACAGAATCTTGTCTAGACAAAGAAGATCTTAAGTCAAGTTCACAAACTTCTTCAAACATTTTCTAGGCAGGGTGTAAATCAGGATTAAAAGTACTGGGAATTCGTAATTTATTTTGAACAGGAGGAACAGTATTATTAAACAAAGACACCAGATTCAATTTCCTTGTAAAAAGTTTAAGATCTATTAATACTTTAGGCAGATCAGCTCTCTTTGTAGCAACAAAAGTCAATCCCTTGCTAAACAGATCAGCGTGGGCTCCAGTCATATTGTAGTTACTGAAGTTATACATACTAAAATCCCCAGTACAGTTCTTAACAATCTTTAAAGTATTCACAGTAACTTCACCTACCAAGTCCATTGGTTCCTCTCATTGGAATAGGATAGTGTCCTCTGCTGGTGATTCAAATAATAATTCACTGGTCTGTTCTTGAGGTTCCCTTTCTTGTTCTGAATCCTCTCTGACAGGACGTACCACAGTCTGATCCAAGGGGGGCTGATGATCATATGTAACCTGGTCCATACCATGATTTTCTTCCAGGCTTTCCAATTCTGAATGTAATGCTGTACTCTGCTGGCCCCCAGGAGGCCTTGGATATGCCCTCCCATTAATATAATCAAGACGATCTCTCTCCAATTTGCGATTTTTCCACTGATATATACCCTCACACATATGATCTATGTCCGGGAATATTTTTTCATATTGTGTTTTAAGTTGCTGAAAACAATTATCTTGAATAATAGAATCATCCAGTTTCTTAATATTTATATATATCTGTTCCATTTCTTTAGAGTTGTATTGAACTAATAATTCCATCAACTCACACCCGTCCCTGTCATACGTTCATAACAAGTCCTGGTGGAGTGGGGAATTATCTTTTAGCCCAGTAGGGAATTTCCAATAGCGCAAGCCCTTTGGAACTTGCCTACACTTTATACATTCATTAAAGTACAAATTTTCATGATGCAGTTTACAGTACCTTATTAGCAACTCCTTATAAGAAGCCAAGTTGTTTTCAATAACAGATAAATGTGCCGCTCCTTCAATTATTGGTTTTTCTCGGTTTAGCCACTGTTCCAACAAAGAATTCTCCATGGAATTTAATGTTATGGAGGTGTTTGTTCCATTCACCCTACTGCTGTTTTCACATTAAAATGTTCTTGTCCCAGTGGAATACCCTCAAAAGTCAGAGGTACAGACTCTGTCTGTAAACTTACATCTCCTGCCGCATCCTGAAAGCCAAAGGAACCATTTCTTTGCAGCTGTTGAGTTAACTGTTGCATAAGCAGTGTTAAATTATTTATTGATGTTTGTAAACACTCAGACTCCACTCTTGTGATTGGTTGTGATTCCAACTGTGAGTTACCCTCTGCCATTGAGATAAAACAACCAACAAAAACAATAAAAGCAAAGCAGAGGACTACTACGCTAAAACAACAAAAGATTTATTGAGCGCTTTCAGTCAGTTAATACCAGCCTTCTTCAGACAAAAAAAAAAAATTCAAAATACACTCATATGACCCCATTTAAATACCCTTAGCTGACATAATCACTCAACATGTCCTCTTAATGTTGCAGGCTATGTTAAGGTCCCTAGAGCGAGTGACTCTTGTTCCATTTGATTTGCAGATGTACAGCATTTCCACTAAGGCAGGGTTTGAGACTGCTCTGTAGGCCAGGCACAAGTGGCCTCTAAGCAGTCTGCATGAGACAGAGTACAGTAATAGGACCTTCAGTCTGTCCATGTAGGTCATGTGCTATAGGCCCTAAATTTTCTTTGTGAGAAACCGATGAGGTCTCTCCAGCTGATGCAGGTGACTGGTAAGGTACATGTAGAAGGGAGCATTGTACTCTATTATTGGTCTGATGAGGGACGAGTACAGGAGAGTTATAACCTTGTTAGCATTACATGTTACACCTTTACGTATGAGATATGCAATGTAGAAGGCCTTCCTTACCACTTGGAACACATGGTGATCAAAGTTACGGTTGGTATCAACTTGCATTCCCAAATCTTTCACTACTGGGTTTGAACTTGGTGTATTATTAATACTGTAATTTGTAGGGGCTTCTGCTTTGTCGAAGGAGATGATAATGAATTTGTTTGCATTGAATTTAAGTCTGTGGCTCTGGCACCAATCATTTATCTGTGTGAGCCCATTTTGTAGAATGTTGACATTGTTGGGGGTTTCTATGATTGCACCCAGTTTGCAGTCATCAGCGAACTTGGTAAGCCACAGGCCATCTATTTTTGCCTGGATTTATGAGAAATAGATTCCAAACAGAAGGGGGCCCAGCACAGAACCTTGTGGTACATTGATGGGAGCAGGTCTACTGGTAGAGGTGGAATCTCCTACTTGGATTGTATGCGTTCTGTCAGTGAGCCAGTTGGCAACTTATCTAATGACATATTGGTTAATCCCCAGCTGGGTGACTTTCCCAATGATGCCTGAGCGAGGGATTGTATGAAAGGCCTTGGTCACATTGAGATATGGAGTATGTACTGTTTTGCCTTCATCTAGGGCTATGGTGACCCTCTCAAAGAGTCCACCAGGTTAATAGGCATGATCTGTCCTTAACAAAGCCAAACTGAGTTAGGTCAAAAGCTTGACAGTCTACTATATCCTTATTAATGAGGTCCATTATGATTTTCTCCATGGCCTTACAGATAAGGCTGGACAGGCTTATGGGTCTATAGTACCCAGGGTTGGTTAAGGGACCCCCTTTGTGCAAGGGAATTACAGTTGCTGTTTTCTACTCTGCTGGGACAAGGCCAGTACTTAGACTGTGGTTGAAGAGAGTACCCAGTGTTTCTACTAACTCCTGTTTTAGACCATTTAGTAAGCAGCCTGGGATGTTATCTAGTCCAACAGAAGCTGTGTTTTTGGCCTTGGAGACTGTGGTTATGACCTGCTCTTTGGTGATACTCGGTAGAGTACTGGTGACAGGTATGCTTTGGGGTATGGTTGGTGGGGACGGGGGTGGGTGAAGTTTTCATCAAGGCTGTCTGCTAGCAGGTTGGCAATGTCTTCAGGTTCAGTATGAGTGATACCATCTATTACTAATTTGGCACAAAGCTGGGTTTTCCCTTTTAGATTTTTGTATGTAGCTTAAGAATGCCTTGTGATTATCCTTAGCTAGAGATGCTAATTTAGTTTTGTAATTTGTTGTAGAGGACTTTACAAGATGTCTAATTCACTTGTTCAAGCTGTGGAGGGTGTTCTTCTTCTGCTGAGACCATTCCCTCATATTCTTTAATAGCAGTTTCTCTCTCCTGTTGTATAACCTATTTATGCTAGATGACCACCAGGGTGGCTTGTTTTTTCATGAGGACCTTGCTTAGATCCGTCCAGGTATGGCTGAGTCTATACATTTGTATTGGTGTTTATACTGGGCATTTGTGAACACCTCAGTATAGGAGTCATTGTTGTCAGTGATAGGAGGGGTTTTGAAATTATTTACACAATCACTTAGGAGGCCATATTTTGCTTTGGAGAAATTTTTCAACCTTTTTACACCTGGCAGGGGGGTCAGGTATGATCATTACTTTGCATGACACTGATTTATGATTTGACTCTATCAGGGAAGGTACACATGGAGTGGTGCAGCAATCCCCTATGTCGGTGAGTTCTAGGTCAAGGACATTAGAGCCCCTTGTGGGGGTGCACACTATCTGTCCCCAAGCATTTGTGTTAACAAAGTCCAGGAATCTTAGGAGAGTGTGTTTGTGCTTATATATGTTTCCCAATCAATGGAAGGATAGCTAAAGACTCCAAAGACCAGGGTGTTTGTCTGTACTGGGAGTGACTCAAATAGGATCAGGTAGGCAGTGTGGGTTTCATGGTTCATGGTGGGGGCCCTGTAGCTAACAATGAAGTGGAGGGGGTCTTACCTACAGTTAATTAGACTTGGTGTAATGCAAGAGAGTTTAATTAATTTATCTTTAACGAAGAAGGATACACCTCCAGTTCTAATGCTAAGTCACCAAACTTGGAGAAGCTCTGCCAAACTGAGTGCAAAACTGTGCAACTGTCCTCCTCTCAAATGGGACAAAGCCGGTACTCAGGCCTAGTGCTGCTGCAAGTTCCTGAGTTCATGTGGGATGAAGCCTGGGATGTTATTGGGTCCCATGGAGGCTGTATTTTTTGCCTTGAGAGGGCAGTGATGACTTGCTGCCTAGAGATAAGGAGAGGGATGCAAGTGCTGGAGATGCCCTGATTTACTGATGGGGAAAGAGGGGTAAAGTTTTTGCTGAACCTGTCTGCCAGCAGTTTGGCTATATATATGTCATTTGTATATGTGGTGTCCTTGACCACCAGTTCTGAGCAGATTTAAGTACTTCCTTTGAGACTGTGGATGTATGTGAAGAAGTACTTATGGTTGTCTTTAGTAGATTTGGCCAGTTTGGACTTAAAGTTTGCTTTGGAAGATTTTACTAGTGCTTATTTGCTTGTTTAGGCTAAGGAGAGATTGCTTCCAACTAGGAACCTGCTCCTTCTTGGTCCTGGACAGCAATTTTTTCCTTTTATTATAGAGTTTATATATTGCAGATGTCCACCAGACAGGTTTACTTTTCCTTGAGGAGTATGATTTTGTCCTGTTTGGTATTCCTGATTCCATGCAGCTAAACAAATGCTTGTATAGTACTTTGTGTAGGTTTGGACATTTGTGCCAGTTCCTATGGAGGGGGAGGGGGCTGTGAAGCTGTTTATACCTTCCCTCAGGAGGTTGTAATTAGCTTTGGAGAAGTTTTTTCATTTGACCCTAGCTACTGGGGGGTTAGGGGACATGGTGACTTTGAAAGTGACTGCTTTGTGGTCGAATCTTACAGAAGGAGGATGACACTGGAGGAATGCTGCAATAGTTACTTATGCTGGTTAATACCAAGTCCAAGATATTATCACCTCTTGTGGGGGTGTCGTCCAGCTTGTCCAAGGCATTTGCATTGACAAAATCAAGGAATCTCTGGGCATTTGTGTTTTGGCATGAGTAGTTCTTCCGATCTATGGTTGGATAGTTAAAGTCGCTCAGGATCAGGGTAAAGGGTTGAATCTTGATAGATTCAAAGAGGTCCAGATAGGTGGAGTGGGCATCTTGAGTCAAAGTGGGGACCTGTAGCTAGCTATGATTTGAATAGTGGTCTTGTCAATGGTTTAATGTACCTGGAGTGTCTCCTGTACATCATACTGTTTGACCAGCCTGTAGGTGAGTATGTCTTTAATATATATTGAAACTCCACCTCCTTTTGGTTTGCTGCCCACAGTTTGGGGTCTGAATGTATGATAGGATGACTAACCTGGTATGGCTGGGATGCTCTTTGCAGCTTTGAACCAGGTTTCTGTGACTGCACAAATCTCAGCATCTTCCAGGGTTAAGAATGCTAGCAATGAGTGCAGTTTCATGTTTAGACTCTTGGCATTTAGCAGCATGACCTTTAATTTGCGTTTTGATGACATTTTCATGTTGGTAGTTTTGACCTCATGGTATTGCCCAAAAAAGGGGCTATGGGGGAGCCAAAAGCTTTTGCCAGAAGCCTGAAGCCCAAGGGAAACAGATGCAGACCATCTCTGGCAAAGCTTTGTGGTCTGTCAATCATGTTTTCCCAGGATGTCAGATACTGGATCCCCTTGGAATGACACCAGAAACTAAGCCAATTGTTAAACTCAATCATTTCCTGTTTGTATTGAGGCATCATTCTGGGTGACTGTAGAATGCAGCTTATGGCTAGGGACATACCTACCTGGAACACATATTTAGCGAACTCGGTGACGTATCTCTTTATATAGTCCAGGAAGGTATGTCTCAAGTCATTCATGCCAACATGGACTATGGCAGAGTCATAACAGTACCTGTTGTTGAGATACTTGAATGCATATGTGATGTGGTGGACTCTGGCAACTGACAAACAACTAACCATGACTTTCTCCTTATCCAGCCTGGTGAGGGGCACATCTCTGTGTCACACAATAAAGTCTCCTCTGACTAATATGTTGGGTTTATGTTTAGGCCTTAGTGGCTGTGAGACACAGGTGTGTGGACTATGTGTGGTTTGAGGTATGGTGGGCTGTGGAGTTTGCATGTGCTTTTGCCTCTGAGGTTTCTTTTGTTTGGCTGTTTTTGTTGAGGGTGTGTGTTGCGTAGGTGTGGGTGGTGTTTGAGGTGTGGTGTTTGTGTTGACAACCTTCTCAGTGCCATATATACTGGTTTGTGAGGGAGAAAACATAGACTCTAGGTTCTTACTGTAATTGCATCTCTCCCACATTGTGTTCCTAGGTGGTAGTAGTAGAGGGTTGTCTATGTACATGAGGCAGTTGTTATACTGTCTCTGGGTGCCCATACCAACCAGACTGGCAGGAGCAACAGTAGGAAATTGTCCATCCATATTTGTCAGAATCTAAGGAAGAGAGAGGCCAGAGAGAGCTAAAGGGTAAAGTGAGAGTTAAGGGGTAAAGGGAGAGATATTTACTACTGATGGCATGACAGTTCATTAAGGACATACTATGGATTGGTGCTCCTCAGCAGAAGCACAGCTGGTTCAACCAGCACCTTGCGCAAACACCACAAACTAGTGCCCCATCGTCTCAGCTCTTCAAGTGAAGGGGAAAAAAAGTCTGTTCCTTTTATCTACCATGTACACAGCACCCCATCCTGTCTACTGCCCCAACCAATCAGGTCCCATTTCTATGTTCTGCCCCCATCCCTCATTTTTATAATTTTAGATAAAAAAGAAAGGAAGAAAAATCTCTATGTCTTTTGAACTGTTGCAAACTGCTTCTTCCAAATATGTCAGGCAGTTGCTACAGTTTATACCCTGCATGGAATGCTATGATACTCAGGTTATAGTTAAAAAATACAATTCCTTTTCTCTTTTAAACTGTAACAAACTGCTGTAACACTCAGGTTTTAGTAAAAAAAAATTAAACTGTAGCAAACATTTGCTACACTTTAGACCACACACAGAGAGCTACAGCATTTAGGCTTAATCATAAAGGCATATTGCACTAAAGAGTGATTGAGAACTGGAATGATGAAGGGTTTGGCAAAATGGTTAAGGAAGGCTGATCACCTCTTTTCCCTACCATAGCTATACTGCTGCCTGAATGGAAAGTGATCATAATGCAAAATATTAAGCTGTGACAGCAAAAGGCTTATGAACATCTTGAATTATTTACCTATGTATAAAATGCCACATGCCAGCCATGCTTTGAAACTTCAGTTCTATCTTTTTAGGGAATGACAAAGTTATGATCAGCTAAATAATGCTTGTAAGATTGCTATCCTACCTTACAACTTTCAGTGCAGCACCACCATTTAGGCTGTCTCAAATTGTGTAGTTTGAGCCATGCTGTATTAGAACTGAAACAAAAAATATATATATATTTTTTTTCTGGAGAAGTATTCATAGGAACAATATTCATGAGGAAATAACATGAGCCATACAATGTCTAGCTATATAAACCTTTAAGTAAACACATTTAAAATTCTTGCAACCCTTTACAAGCATTTACTAGAGCTTATCTTCTCAATCAGGCAGGATAATATATGATTACCCTGATGTCAGTCTGTGTCAACGTATCCAGTCATGAAGACTAGACTTAAAAGCAGTTGTACTTTCACTGATGTGAAATGATAACTAATTCCTTAGACTGGGAATGCTTTAAGTTAGAGATCTGTTCACATAGGTAGCTATTCTCTGATGACCATATCTCTCTGAAGAGGAAGACAACTTGCAGCTTAAGAGATATATTCAGTAGGAGCAGTATCAAACGCTACTATGTTGCCCTTTTTTGTATTTAACTTAGGACAATTTTCATTACACCCAGTACGAGCATGTTCTAGCTCTTGTTGGAGCAGATTAGCATCAGTGGATGAGCAGATGAAAGTGTCCAGCTTTCAGTCATCAGCAAACTTGGTCAACTGCACTTCTATGATATTGACCTGACTTTCTGCAAAATAAATATCAAATAGGAGAGGTCCAGCACTAATCCCTGTGGCACCCTACTAGTTACAATGTTATTTTAAGAGAGGATACAAACAGCTTTTACAAGGCTCAGTATAATGTAATTTGTATTTGTCTTCTTATGTAATGGTACATCAGTAAAATATATTTTGAACTGTTGATAAATAGCCAGTAGCCAGTCTGGATAAGAAGGAATATGCACTCAAACGCAAAATGTCATACTGTGACAATGAAAGGCTTAAGAATCCCTGCAATTTGTACACATGCATACGAGATGTGGCAATTCCCCTACAGAAGTTAAAAATACAATTGTGATGGATATATAGCAGGACACTCATGTCCAAACTACAACTAAGATTGTAATTCTGCCCACGAGAAATGAAATGCAGGTCAATGGTGAATCTGACTCCAAACTTCGATTACTTTAGGCTATGGACTTTTAAACATGGAATGTTGCAAAAAAAAAACTTCTTCTGGAAAACAATATTAATCATTTTAGTTAAATAGTGATAACTCAATAAAGATATATTGTAGTCTAGTACTTTATTTTGCATCATGAGTAAGATGTTAAAAAAAATCACATATCCAGTGGAAACTGAATATAATGCAAACTGTTGGACTGTAACAGTAAAATACTGATTAATACATTTAATTGATGTGTGCATATAAAAGGTTATATATCAAATCCATTTTCAAGAATTTGAAATAAAATATGGGGAATATATAACTGCACAGTAAATTAGGCAAAACATAGAATACTGCAATCATCCTGAAAAGGATTGAAGTGCAGATCAGTGCTGAATTTGGTATAACTCCTTTGGCTGATTCAGGCTATGAAGTTTGAGCAGTGTCATGTTATAAATGACTAAAAGATCCTATTTTCTAAGGAAATGTACATGATTTTCAATTCTGATGCAATGGTAAATAAGTAAAGATACATTTCAGATGAACTCTGCATTCTTCATCCTAGGAAGAAATCATATACCTAAAAAGAAAACCGAGTATAAGGAAAATGTTCAGACTGTGACAGTATAAGGCCTCTGATTGCCTGCATTTTGTACCTATGTATAAAGACCATATGTCAATTCTCCTTGAAAAGGGTTAATAATGCATTCAGAGTTCTATAATATGAGACGCAGGTAGAAATGCACCTTAAGAACTACAATTCTACCTTAAAGATAAATCCAGCTGAATGATGAATTTATCTCAATCACTTTAGCTGTTACAGACCATGGAATTTAAGTCATATTTTATCTTAAAATCATTTTTTACTTATGAAAATATATATGATCTTTACTTAGGAATGACAGCAAAGTAAAAACATATTCAGGACCAGTGCTGCATTCTGCATTCTATGTAGAAGCCATGCACCCCCATGGAAAATGAGTTCAATGTAAAATGTCAGACTGTGGTACAGAAACACCAGAATGAAAACTAATATAATGCAACATTTGGTGCAAATGTATAAAAAAAGCATATATAATTTCCCCTTTGAGACACCATAATAAAATTAGCAGGAAAATGCAATACTACTATCAGGTATAAAATATACCTAAGGCTGCAATTCTAACTACAAAGATTTAAATGTGGCTTAGTGCTTAATTTCACTAAAACTACTATGGCTTCAGAAAATGATGCTTGAGCCATGGTATTTATAACTGCATAGATTTACTCCTATCACAATGACAATTCTGTATATGTATAATATATATATGCATATGGGTCGACCTCAACCCACCAAAATTACATTTCTTCGAAACTTAATTTCACCACCCCGTTTTTCCGAAAGTGCATTTATCCAAAAATGCACGTTCATGAAAAGTCGGATCAAAGAAAACCAATCAAGGTTGTTATTGTTGATCACAGCACAGTGGGGATAAGGGAATATTCTCTTTTCCTAATTGTAGTGCTACTTCAGAGTTAGAATATATAAGTAGCGGGGGTGAGGGGGATGCAGGGGGGATTGCCCCCCTGCTTAAATGTGTTTACTGTTGTTTTTTGGGGGGGGGGTCATTGATGTAGATTTTCACAAAAGTGCATTTCTGGATAAATGCACTTTCGGAAAAATAGGATCATGAAACTACTTTTCGAAGAAATGTAATTTTGTTGATTCATCTTAGACCCACACGCACGCGCGCACACACACACACACACACACACACACACACACACACACATATATATATATATATATATATATATATATATGTTCACACACACATATATATATCTATATAAATAAAAATGTAAATGTTCATTTGTTCAAAATCTAATCTCTGAAAGTTCTTCACCGATTGCTTTGAAATTTTCACATAATGTTGCATTCGAATACGCGCGTGTTTTTATATACCTACTATTATATAGATGTCACACATTGCATTCGAATATGTGTGTGTTTTTATATACCTACTATATAGCTGTATACAAATATGCAATTTTATATGTTTTTGTTATAACTTTCTTTCTTCTTTTTCAGTGCAATCGATCTGCTTTAGTTCATCCAAATAATGCCTCACAGAAGATCAAACTTAGGTCGTTGTACTCACGGAGCGAAAGCAGTGCGACGAGTAATTGCAAATCAAACTGAGGAAGAATGGGCATCAGCGAACGAGCAAAACAGACAAAGAATGGCTCAAATACGTGCCGAAGAAGCAGCAGAGTGACGTGCAGACAGACTTGAGGATGCACGGTTGCAAGTACGGTGATCGCGTTCTGCAGCTTCAGATCTGCTTCGTTCTCAGCAGAATGAACATGACAGGCTGAGAGTGGCTGAAAGATGTCAACGAGAAACAGCAGATCAGCATCAAACATGACTCCGTGTTCAGCAATCATGCGATTATAATCGCTTTGCATTCCAGTACAACCCAGCTGATGATTATAGTTTGAGCCAACATGTTCTCATCGGCACTATGACTGAAGTGTGTCCTTATTGCAAGGCTCTGAAATTTAATGGAGAAATGAAAGGAATGTGTTGTGCTGCCGGAAAAATTAAACTGCCTCAACTTGGAGAACCGCCAGAGCCATTAAAAACTTTGCTTGCCGGATATACCACCGAATCAAAGCATTTCCTATCTAACATTAGGAAATACAACTCATGCTTCCAAATGACGTCGTTCGGTGCAGAAATCGTAACAGCTCAATTCATGCCAACTTTCAAAGTGAAAGGACAAATTTATCATAAAGCCGGCTCCCTGCTTCCGTTCCCAGATAGTCAACATAAATTCCTACAAATGTATTTCATCGGTGATGGCAATGATGAATTGAATGCACGCTGCGGAATTTCTACTGGCATACAAAGGTCCATCGTTTCCGAAATGCAAGAGCTTCTTCACGAAAAAAACAATTTAGTGCGTATGTTCAAAACAGCAATTGACATGATGCCATCTGATACACACAAGATTGTTATTCATGCTGACAAAACACCTGCTGGAGAACATGAGCGAAGATTCAATGCTCCAACTATAGACGAAGTGGCAATTGTTATAGTTAGAGATCAATTCCAACCTAGAGATATTGTTCTTCTTTGGAGAAATGATCAATTGACAACAGTTGCAGAAACTCATCGATGCTACGATGCCCTGCAATATCCAATCATTTTTTGGGATGGTGTCGATGGATATCACTTCAACGTTAAGATGATAAATCCAGTCAGTGGCGAAGAAACAAATATGAAATGCAGCGCAATGAACTATTATTCATACCGATTAATGATTCGAGGGAATGAAGACAATCACATTTTGAAATGCCGTCAATTGTTTCACCAATACATCGTAGATATGTATGCAAAAATTGAAACAGAACGTTTGATATTCATCCGTTTGAATCAGACCAAGCTTCACTCTGAAGAATACGTTCATTTGTGAGATACAGTTGTAAATGACGGTAATACAACTAACATTGGAAGACTAACGATTTTGCCATCTTCATATACAGGCCACGTCATATGCATGAGCACGCTCAAGATGCAATTGTGTATGTTCATCACTACAGGCATCCTGAACTATTCATTACATTCACATGCAATCCAGCTTGGGACAATATACAACAGTTCTTACTTCCTGGGCAATAGCCGGTGGATAGGCATGGCATCACAGCACATGTTTTCAGACAGAAGCTGAAATTGCTGATGGATTTCATGGTAAAGCATGAAGTGTTTGGCTCTGTGCACTGCTGGATGTACTCAGTGGAATGGCAAAAGAGACGATTGCCACACGCACATATACTAATCTGGATCTATAACAAAATCCCTTCAAATGAAATTGACAATGTAATATGCGCTGAAATACCCGATGCCAATGTCGATAAGGATTTGCATGAAGTTGTGACGAATAATATGATACATGGACCTTGTGGTACACTGAATCCAAATTCACCATGCATGATAGACAGAAAGTGCTCTAAGCGATATTCTCGAGCATTAGTATCCAACACAGTTACAGGAAACGATGGATATCCTTTATACAGAAGAAGATCAGCAGAAGATGGTGGTAAATTAGCAACCATACAAATGCGAAATGGTGACATCGAAGTAGATAACCGGTGGGTTGTTCCATATTCGCCTTTGCTATCAAAAACATACAAAGCGCACATAAACGTGGAATACTGTAACTTCGTTAAATCGATCAAATACATTTGTAAGTACATGAATAAAGGCAGCGACATGGCAGTTTTTGGCGTGCAACCAGAAAGAAGTGATATGGATGTATGCATTAATGACGTGCAATACGTCACATCCAAATCAAATCTGTGCATTGTTTGCAATCATTTTGACTGCCTGCTCTCCTTCATCTCCAACAGAGTTATGGGAGAAATATAAATCGCACATGGCAGAAGAAATTTTCCGTCGAATACGCAAGGAAAATTCAAATATGAACATGGATTTCACAGCAGAAATCTACAACGAAGCGTTGATAATGATTGAAGATTTGTGCTTAGAAATATCAAACAAAGTTCTCAGTCTATTGGGAATGCCATCACCGAATCGATCTGCTGCTGCTTCGTTCGATGTAGAATTGTGTCATGAACAAAATTACAACACGGGTGATCTTTTTTCATATGTGCAATCAAATATTCCTAAGCTAACGCTTGAGCAAAAAGGCATTTACGATCAAATAATGCAAACTGTCAATAACGGGGTTGGAGAAATTTTCTTCTTGGATGTGCCAGGAGAAACTGGTAAAACGTTCCTAATTACATCGATTCTGGCAGCAATTCGATCCCAAAATGGCATAGCCTTAGCTCTTGCGTTATCCGGAATACCTGCAACATTGCTACCAGGTGGAAGAACTGCTCATTCCACTTTGAAATTGCCATTGAACATGCAATTCATTGAAACTCCCATGTGCAACATTTCCAAAGCATCCAGCATGGGAAAAGTATTGCAGAAATACAAACTTATTGTTTGGGATGAATGCACAATGGCACACACAAAATCGCTCGAGGCTCTTGATCGATCATTGCAAGATTTGCGTGGAAACATCAGACCATTTGGGAACGCATTAATATTGCTTGCAGGAGATTTCAGGCAAACATTACCTGTATTTCCTCGATCGACACCAGTGGATGAAATAAATGCTTGCCTGAAATACTCTACTTTGTGGCGACACGTAAAGACGTTAAAATTAACTACAAATATGCATGTCCAGCTGCAAAACGATCGATCAGCTGAGATATTCTCACATCAATTGTTGGAAAATGGGAACGGAAAGGTGCCGGTTGACCTGACCTCAGGACGAATTTCATTGCCTCATAACTTCTGCAATTTAATGATGTCAAAATAAGAATTGGTTGAAAAAGTATTTCCCAATATTCAAACCAATTATGAGAATCACGATTGGCTGACTGAACGAGCTATTCTTGCAGCCAAGAACAAAGACGTCTACGAACTTCACAATATTATTCAGTCTAACATTCAAAGCGAGGCAGTCACATACAAGTCCGTTGACACTGTTGTGGAAGCAGATGAAGCGATTAATTATCCAACAGAATTTTTGAATTCACTCGATCTGCCAGGGATGCCACCGCACGTACTGCAATTGAAAATCGGCGTTCCAATTATCATGTTGAGAAGTATCAACCAGCCAAAGCTTTGCAATGGCATGCGGCTTACAGTAAAAAAATTAATGAGCAACATCATAGAAGCAACAATCTTGACAGGACCTTTCAAAGGTGAAGATGTCCTCATTCCTTGCATTCCTATGATTCCAACAGATATGCCATTTCAATTTAAGAGATTGCAATTCCCAATTCGATTGGTGTTTGCAATCACCATCAACAAAGCTCAGGGCCAATCTTTTGAATTGTGTGGTTTAGATCTACACATGGATTGCTTCTCACATGGACAATTATATGTTGCGTGTTCTAGAGTCGGCAAACCAGACAATCTCTATATCTGCACAGACAATGGAACAACAAAAAATATTGTATACTCACCAGCATTGTGAAGTAAACATATTAGAAACGTGTGCTTTCTCTTTTCTTTCTTTTCCATTTAACCAGACTGAGCCACAGCAACACGTGGCCAGGTAGAGCTAGTATGTATATATATATATATATATATATATATATATATATATATATATATATATATGTATGTATATATATAAATGCGTGTGTGTGTGTGTGTGTGTGTGTGTGTGTGTGTGTGTGTATATATATATATATATATATATATATATATATATATATATATATATGTCCACATATGGGTTCCCTTTGGAATCTCAAAATACTGAAATGTCAGATTTCAGTATTTTGAGACCAAATTGTTGAATCTGTAGTTGCGCAAAACTGCAGAATATCAAACCCGGAAATGTCAGACCCACGGTACTGATGGCATGTTAGGTAAGTGTTATGTTTTTAAAGGGTTTTGGGGAGAGTTTGTGTGTATGTGAGTATGTTGGGGAGTGTTAGGTGTGGGTTAGGGTAGGTAGGTAAGAGTGTGAGTGTGTCAGTGTCGAGAGTGGTGGTGTTTGTATGTATGGGATGTGCGTTTGTGCAAGGGGGTATAGAATGTGTGGTGGTGGGTTTTCTGTCTTTTGGTGTTTAGTGTGGGCTCAGAGTTAGTATATATAAGTAGCGGGGGTGTGAGGGGCACAACCCCCGATCGGGTCACTTAGGGGGCTTATCCCCTTGCTTATAGGAAGGGTAGGTGTGTGCGTTTGTTTTATTGTGTTTTTGTGTGTTGTTTTGATTTTTTGTAGTGTCGAGAGGTAGGTGTGTTTATGTTTATATGTGTGGTGTAGTGTTTTGTTTACGTTCGCAGTTTTGAAGTTCGCAATTTTGATTTTCGGGTTTGTGAGAATATATGGCACTGTGTAGAGTACTATAAGGTAAGTAAAAGGTGTATGACCTTTTCTCCTGGAGTTAGTATATATAGTTGGGGGGGTGTAGGTGGCTTAGCCCCCCCCCCACCTTATTTGTCTTATGTTGTATTTTACCAAAAACTTAAAAACAATACATTTTAAACAGTAGACATGCATAATTTCAACACCAATGTCTAACTCTCTCCCGAAGACAATATGTACTCAAACTAAATGGGGGTCTATGCTTTCACACCCCCACTAACTATATATACTATCTCCCAGATCGCACTGCAGTGGGGAAAAGGGCATATACCTTTTACTTGCTCAAATTCTGTCAAAGACTAGAATTTAAAGGTGCTAGGCTACATGACCAAATGGAACCTAGACAATTTTCATATCAGACAGAGATGATAGCTATGTTGTAACCTTAAGAGGCTTCCCCTTTTCAGTTACAGTGAAGTGATTTCAGAGGAGATTCTGCTATGTAAGGAAATTCAGAGGATTGGTACAACCCTGCGTAGAAGGTTGGCCTGTGTGTGGGAGAATTTAACTAATGGCTGCTTTTTGCTCATTATTCTGAGTCTACAGAATTACTGTGATTTGTATAAGGGAACCTGGAATTATTTAATGTGTTTCTATTGAACAAATCCATGATTGTCACTTTTAGCTGTAACTGCTATGTGGCAGTTTGAGCTGTCTGTAGAAAGTAAATGACCCTCTCATATTCTCAGTCTGAAGAGCCACTAAGGCTTTGCAGGAGTGTTCTGTACTTTCAGAATTACTATGATTTCTGTGGAGTATTTAATGTGTAACTACTGTTTGCATTTATGTTTACAAAGTTGAAACATAAAACATGACCATCATTTTTTACCACAATAGATAGGAGTACACATAGAAGTAGCTATGGCTGCTGAGTTGGTTTTGGAGATGTTTGTTGAAAGTAACTGACCGTTTGTTCTTTGGCCAGTTTAAACAGTCACTCTCTGGATTTGCCAGACTGGTAGCATAGAAGGAGAATGTCAACAGACTACTCTGCTTTGCCAAGGATGGTCTGCACCTCTACACTCTAGGATTTTGAATATAAGCTAAAACATTGCCTCCTCCATAGAGCCTTTTTTTAGGTAATGCCAAACTGAAAGTACTTCTGACATAGCAAATCAAAACCAAGAAAAACTAAAGGTGTTACTGCTCAGTGCTATGAATCTAAACAAAAAATGCACTCCTTAGAAGCAGTCTTCACCCTAGAGAATGCTATGGTCACAGAGACATGGCTTAAAGGAAAGGAGAGCACACAATGTGCAAGATTATAATGCCTTCCCCATATTTAGACCAACTACTATACAGACAGGGAATATACCTCAAGGCTGGTCAAACACGACAATGAACTTGAGCTTCTCCACATTCAAATCATCATACCATTTCCTTGTAAGCGACAGGTCCCCTGTCTATGATCCAGGAAATCTGCACCATGTATTTAAACATTTTAGAAACAGTCAGCATCTAACACATATCCATATTCATGATAACTTTTTTTACCCTAGTATTAGTTGGAGATCATGTACAACAACAACCATACAGGCACAGAAATTCCTGGATTTTGCAAACACAAACTCTTTGTACCAGATTGTAAATACACCACACAGGGATGCAACCATACTTGTTCTCATCCCCACTAATATGGGAGAGTGCTGCATACCCCCAGTGTAATGTCTTTCTCTGGTAAGGTCAGACCACAAAATGGTCTTCTTTGAAGTAGAAATAAAACCTGGAACCCGAGGTAACCCTAGAAAATTCAGGAACTACTCTAAGGCTAACTTCCTACTACTAAGTGATAACCTGGCAAACTTTCAAGTTCCCAAAAACCATGAGAACACTGCTGCCTACACAGAACTGTTCACAGAAACACTATACAAGCATGTTAGCAGCTGCATAGAGGCAGCTGCACCCACCAGGAAGAATACAAAACTAATTCAAAAAACAAGCCACCCTGGAATCACAACATCAATATTCTGTATAACACAAGGGGGAAAATCATGATAAAAATTAGGAAGTGCAGCAGTGAACAGGATAAAAGCACTCTCAACAAATTAAACAAACAACTCAGAGGAGAAATAAAGTCTACTCAAGCCAGATTTAAGGAAAATTTGGCCTCTGAGGCCAAGGACACCACACAAGGCATTATTTAGCTATGTCCACAACCTCAAAGGCAATACATAGTTGTGTGCAGTGCTCATTGCAAATGGATTGACCTATACTGAACCAGATTAATAATAAAAGTGATTTTTTTTTTTATTTTAATGAATAAAAACTGTCAGAAGCTTCAAATAAAAAGCTGTGTTCATAAATACAACAGATTTATGAAAAACATTATATAGACAAAGAAACCTTGGGCCATTTGGAAAAAGAAGCAACTGAGGAAGTACAAAAATATAAAGAACAAAATCTTGAAATTTTTGAAAGATATAAAAAAGAAATACAGACATGGGAAAGAAAGGGTGATCTGATATGGTGCAATATTTATGCAAAGGAAAAAGCCAAATTAATCAATACAAAAAAAAATCAGCCCCAAAGATATTCTAAGAGAAATACAGGGATGGAAAATTTCTCAATACAAAAAATAATATCACAAAGAGGGAATGTAGAACAGAAGATTAGTAAAGCAGAAGCGAAAATATTGAAGCTGAAGTTATGGAATACCTGTGAAGTGGAGGATTTCATGTAGAAAGTCTAACACAGGTTATATTACAGCATGATGGAGCAATGAGTCCCCCATGTAAGGAGAAACAGGAAGAACAGGAGACATCTGAAGAAGTAATATGGACATGGTAAAGAGAAACAGATTTAATATGGTGCAATATTTATGTAAAGGAGAAAGCAAAACTAATCAATACAAATGAGTAGCACCAAAGATATTTGAAGAGAAATGCAGGCAAAGGCATTTGGAGATGGAAAATTTTACAATACAAACATGTAAGTAAAGAGGATTAGTAATAGAGAAGTTCAAGAAATAGAAACTGAGTTTTGGATTACATGTGAAGCGAGGGACTTAGTGTAAAAATCTAATTTTGATAACATCACAGCAGAATAGAGGAATGGATCCCCAAATTAAGGAGAAACATGTGGAGAAGGAAACGTCTGATCATTTGCCATATGAAGATACTTTGGAGCCTCCCAAAGGAAACCGATAAAAAAAATCAGTTGGAATTGCACAGCAATGGAAGGAACAGGAAACAATGGCAACTCTGACACAGTCAATGTTGTGGAATGATAGTCCAGTGAGCTCCCATATGAAACAGCAATGGATGACAGGATGAAACTGAAGAGAATGTGATACAGGAAGATGCTCTGGAACTTTATGTAGAATGCTACAGAAAATGGGGAATAAAGAATGTGCCCTCCATTTAGAAGAAAATGATCTAACAGAAGAGTTGCTTTATTTAATAGAGATGGATAAACATATTAAGATCAATGAAAGAAACAGACTACAGAATGTCAGTAAAACCACAAAAGTCAGAAGCTTAATGAAACAAATGAACATAGTAATTAGGACTGTCCATAGAGATTCGTGTGATATAACAGAAGTAAACAGGATATATTACTGTGCTGCTGAATTAATAACTAATAAAGTTCTACCACAAGAACACAGGGTAGCGAGGGAAAGGAAGGGGAGACACAGGACGATGCTCTGGAACTTTCGGTAGAATGCTGCAGAAAATGGGGAATAAAGAATGTGCCCTCCATTTAGAAGAAAATGATCTAACAGAAGAGTTGCTTTATTTAAGAGAGATGGACACACATATTAAGATCAATGAAAGAAACAGACTACAGAAAGTCAGTAAAACCCCAAAAGTCAGAAGCTGGCTAAAACAAATGAACACAGTAATTAGGACTATCCATAGAGATTCATGTGATATAACAGAAGTAAGCAGGATATATTACTGTGCTGCTAAATTAATAACTAATAAATTTCTACCACAAGAACACAGGGTAGCGAGGGAAAGGAAGGGGAGAAATCGAATACTATCATGGAAGTATCGAATAAAGAAAACTATAAAGCAATTAAGACAAGAGGTGTCACTATTAGAAGAGTATAGATGAGGGAACAGATCAATAAAAATGCTCAGAATAATAGACGTGATAAAAAATGCATAGTATTAGAAAAGATCAGGGTCTATCATGCACTATCACAAACAATAAACTAAAAGTATCAACACGGGCACAAAAACTTAGAAGATATACGGATAAATATAAAGGAAAGGTACAAAATAAGCAAGTTATTGATGACCCAAAAAAGTTTTTTAGAGAACTAGTAAACAAGGCAAAAGCAAATGAAACACCACCAAAAAAAAAAAAAAAAAAAAGAAATAGATACATTATGGAGAAATATCTATGGAGATCCTGTGGAACATAATAATGATGCTATATGGATAGAAGAAGTAAAAGAAAGGATAAGGATATGAAATGGGATGTAGTAACAGCCAGAGAGATTGAAACAAAGTTAAGAAAAGTCCCTAATTGGAAAACCCCAGGCCCAGATGCAGTACCTAACTTATGGCTAAAAGTATTAACATCTTTACATGAAGATTTAGCCATGATAAAGAACCATTTTATATGTGTACCCCAAACAGACACCAACCTGATTAACAAAAGGAAAAGCAATGCTTCTACTTAAGAGCAAATTTGCAAGCTATCCTAAAAACTATAGACCAATATTTTGCCTTCCAATGACCTATAAACTAGATAAACTAGATAAAAACAGTCTTAAAACCACCTGGAAGGCTCCAAAATAATTGAATAACAGACAGAAGTGCCAGAAACTCAAAAAACAACCCCTCAAGACAGTGTAGGTTACTATATTTCCTATAAAAGGAGGCATGTTTAAAAAGTTCAAGTTTGGATAGGATAGCTACCCCACATCCACGTTGATAAATCTCCCCACCAAATAGAAAAAAAATGTTAGTTAACACTAATTCTAACAATAGACAAATGGTATTAATTTTGATGGAACTAAAGTCCGTAAATCGATTTAATTTTTTTTAATTAATTCAATACCTAAATCCTGATTAATCAAAGTATAAAGGGAAGTCATGTCCACAGTAATAAGATATTTTTCTGTCCCTAAAAAAAGTATAGTTCTTTAGTAAATCCAAAAAGACCAAAGAGTCTCTAAAAAAATAATCTGTCTTCCATGTAAGTGGGTTTAACAAACTATTGAGATAGAAGGCTAAAGTAACAGTTTTACTTTGTTTGGCTGAGCCAATTGGTCTGAAAGGAAAGTCAATAGGATCCTTGTGTATCTTTGGGATGCCAAACAATGTCCTTAACTGAGTTTACTCAACAGTCAAAAATTCAGAAGTTGCCAAGTCTATATAACATTGGTTAAGTAGATCTCACAACAAATCATCGACTTTCATAAAACTCCTCCTAAAAAAAAAAATCTTTGCTAACTAAAGTATAATGTTGCCTGTCACTAAGTAAATGAGACATAGCAGTTTTATAAGTAGTGTTGTCCATTATTACCAAACCATTGCCCTTATCAGCCTTCATAAACTGAAATTCCTTACATTTTCTTAAAGAGAAAAGTGCATCGATCTCCTTTTTACTTAAGTTAAAATACTTATTTTGAGATTTGTATGAAGGTCCTGTTCACAAATTTCAAAAAAAAAAACATTAAGTATAGGATTAGTCATACCAGGCATCTTAATAGTTACATCAGGCTGGTAATTAGTTATCCCATCAAGAATAAATTTCAAATTTAACTTCCTAACAAAGAGCTTAAGATCTATAGCTAGATCAACATTGTTATCTTGTCTAGCTGGGATAAACAAAAAACTTTTTCTATAAGATATGTTTGCTCTTCAGATAAAATGAAATTGATTAAATTATATAGTTGACCCAAAGGAACTACCTTCTACATCTTCTTCTCTGTTTTCCTAGACCCTTTTGTTTTGGGCCTCCCCACAGCTTGTATCAGTTTTACTGCCGTGAGTGTGACTGGAAAAGGGAAGCTACACAAAGTTGTTTATTACCCCTAATACCATGGTTAACAGTAGGGGTAAGTAGGAATCAACAAACCCCCCTTCCCCATTGTTACCCCCACCATTGTCATGAATAATAGCTGGAAAGTCATTAAAGTCTAAGATATTAAAAGGCAGAGTTAATGCAACAGCATTTGTGGTTCCTTGACTCGTTTGTTATGAAATTTCTTTAAGTGGGTAAGCTTGGTTGCTAGAATAAGTTAAAGAGTCTGTAGTAGCAATGTGTCTTTGTAATTTGGCAACAATACTGCCATAGAGAGATTTCAAAAACAAAAAATCTTTGTCATTTAAAATGATACTGTTTAGTTCCTGGACTTGTACTCTAAGAACTTAGTTTTTTTTCCCATTAAATTTAATCAGTAATTTTAGTGCCGCAATGCTAGCATTATTATACACAGTGACTAGCTCTTTATAAATCCAATCCCTTGTACAAATCCTGTTTGAGAGCAGATAACCTCTAACTCCTAGTGGAACTTGTTTAAGTTCTATACATGTACGTAAATAAAAATGTCATATTCCATTGCTCTAAGTTTGAAAAATGTTGGACTTACAGTTTCTAGGTGCTCTGCTATTGAGTGTGAGTGTTTTCTTCATTATTTATTGGTCCAAACCTTCAAAATGGGTTAACTTAGTGGGCCTGGTTAACAACAGAAAAAACAGTGCTACTGCTTAAGAGTGAACCTACAAGCTATCCTAAAAGCTATAGACCAAGGTCTTGCCTTCCATTGATCTATAAACTATACACTGATATTGATGCCATTAGAGTTTATAGTCAATTAGAAGAAAACTCAATCATGGCAATAGAAGAAAAGGGTAATAAAAGAAAGTCATGTGGTACAAAGGATCATTTGTTGTTAAATAAAATCATAATGGAAAACTGTAAAAAGGGGAAAAATCTAAGTATGGCATGGATAGACTACAAAAAAGCATTTGACAGTATCCCATATTCATGTTTAAAATAGTGCTTAAAGGAGAACTGCACCCACTGACTCAAAAAACATGTTTAGTTCATCGTGGCTTGGTGTTTCCTACATTTTAACACCACTCTGGGACTATTTCCAGGTTTTTAAATATTGTTATATGTAATTTCTGAGTCTGACCACATGAGGTGTGGCATCTTGAAGTAATTCTGATTGTTTAGTCTGCCTCCATGTATCCCATAATGCAGTGCTTGTCTGTAAAAACTTACATCATGCAGGTTCTTTCTTCCTAAAGCTCCTTTCACTGCATTGATTTTACATGCATATACTGCTGTCTTTCATTCAGTTAGTTTTAAGTAACACTTCATGCCATTCAATGACAACTTAAAACACAAACAGTGCAAATGCCACAGAACAGACTTTCAAAGTGCTTTTTACTGCTGCTTCTTTTTAGAATGGCTAAACTGCAGTCTTTTGTGAAGCCTGAATTGAACTACTTTGACTCATCTACCATCCCCTTCACACCTAACTTCCCGAGCTGTCAAAGTGCTAAGGGTAATTTGAGCTGTTTCCTTCTGTATTTGACAGCTCACAGCAGGAGACTTGACTCAGGTACTGTTTCCTTGCTCTTGCCTTTACTTTCTGTATGGGTAGGGGAAGGACCAGGGAGCTGTGACATCACAGCATAGGTGGGTTTTTAGGACAGTAGTGGGATGTCAATTTGGGCAGGGGAAATTGCCAGAAAACTACCTGTATTCAGTGGCCTTGATGACATGACTGAATTGGAGATGGCAGCAAGGATTTTCAGGGTGGGACAAAAGTTTTTTGAAAGTGAAACCACCACAGTACAGTAAGGTATTTTTCTAGTGGAGAGAAACAGTCAATTTAAAATATTTTAAATGCTGCATTGTTGTTTATTCATAGCAGGGACAGTACATAGGGAGAAAAAAGACAGGGAAGTTGATCATTTGATAACAGAATCCCATTGTTGTCCTAAGATGCATCTTACTCTGATTGATTACATTACCATGACCATGAAACAGTGGTAAGCCACTTTGCAGTTAAGTCATGATAAAGAACAAATTATTACTCTAGGGTCAAAAATTCAAAGGTGGATATTCCAGGGTGACTCTTTGTCACTGCTGCTCTTATGTCTTACCCTTGACCCATTAAGCTGCTTACTTAACAGATCAGGCCATGGCTACAATGTGGTTCCCAGAAAGCAACAAAGTGTAAAGACTTCTCAGCTTCTTTTAGTGGAAAATTTAAAACTGTATAGTTCATCAGATGAGGAACTAAAAGCACAATTGCAATTGGTCAAAACATTTTCAGATAGTATGAGAATGTCTTTTGGTCTTGATAAATGTACAAAAGCAACCTTTAAATCAGGAAAGCTACAGCACAAAAAAAAAACATCAGTTTGGGACAGGAATATGATATAATAGAACTTGAGCAAGAGGGAGTGTATAAATATTTGGGAATTGATGAAGTAGCAACAATAAAACATGAACAAATGTGAATAAAACTTAGCAAGGAATATTTTAGAAGACTTAAATTAATACTGAAAACAGAGGTGACATCTAGTAACAAATTCCAAGCTATAAATCAATTTGCTCTTCCTGCCCTAATGTACAGTTTTGGAGTGACTGACTGACCCCAGAAGGTGTTGGATAGGTCGGACACGAAAACAAGAAGGATGCTTCATGCTCATTAAATGATTTATAAAAATCATTGCATACCAAGAATATATATTCCCTATTCAAAAGGAGGTATGGGCTCCCTTGAAACTGATTACATGTATAGATCTGCAATTGTAGGACTAAATACCTCACAAGACCCAGACATAGTGAAAGTTTTAAAACATGAGGAGGATAAGTCTAAGATGACTTCCCTGCTTAGTATAGCAGAAGCATATCGGCGTCAAGCCGGAATGGAATTCAAACCAGAAGTAGATAAAACTCAGGCAGCAACTGAATGTGCCAAAAAATAAAAAATAGAATATAAGGTAAAGGATCAGATGAGAAGGCAAGAAGTGTAGGAAATGCAAAAATATAGTTGCAAGTATAAAAAACTCTTGGGATAACCTCATGCTGATCAGGATCAAATGCAGGAAAGGTTAAAGAGAGGTGAATTTATACCAAAAGATGAAAGGTTAATATTGGCGGCCCAAGATAGTGGACTACATACACATTGGTTTACAAAGTCCATTGACCATGTAGGAGAAACAGACAAATGTACGTTTTGTAAAACAGAATTGAAAACAGTCTTACATCCTGTTGCTGGTTGTGCCATACTAACGGCAGAAGAACTGTATACTGAAAGGCATAATAGTATGGCATAACTGCTGCATTGGGGATTGTGAAAGCATTATAATATTGAAGTAACAGAAAAACACTGGAAACATGAGCCACAAAGCATTATAGAAAACAATGAAGTCTAAATCACATTGGATCACCCATTACCAACAGTTTAAAAAATAGATTTGAAAAAAAAAAACAAATACAGTAGTCCATTACATCCAGAGAGACTCAAAGTCATAAAGTACCAGGATTTGCAGGCAGAAACAAGGTCAATGTGGAAGAAGGACACCTAGAAAGTTCAAATAGTAATAGTAGGAGCAAAAGGTCTTATAAAAAAGAATTTACATTCATACTTAGATATGTTACTGATACATATAACTCTGTATTAATTGCAGAAGGCATCGTTACTGGGCACATTGTGGGTGCTGCAAAGAGCACTTCTGGCTAACATCAAAGACTGAAACAGTAATAATTTCATGAACTGGAATCATAATTTGACTTAGGAGTGGGGTCCATTCCTCTCATGGCGTTAGAAATCCAAAAGACTTGTAGAAATTAAAAAAAAAAAAAACAGAAGACATAGCAAACCTACTGGCCATGAAATTCAGCTCCAACTTTACTCCACTCTCTCCCTCAGCCTTCACTAAGAAAATATCATCAAATATAACTCACCCTGCTATCACTATGGAAGAAGTCCTTAATGCTCTCTCTAAGGCCAAGAACATCACATCTTTGGGCTCAGACAATATCCAAGGATGCCTTTTGAATAGCATGAAACATGACCTGTCAGGCCATCTGGAATTGCTATTTAACTGTAGCCTCCAAACAGGTTTTGTGCCACATGAATGAAGAACAGCAACAGTCATCCCTCTGCACAAAGGTGGGCCATCTACAGACCCAGGATACTACAGACCCATAAGTCTCACTAGTCTCATATGCAAAGCCATGAAAAGAATTATCACGGAAATGATCAAAAATGACATATGAAACCTCCGAACAGTTGGCCCAAGCCAATCTGGTTTCATTAAGGGCAGGTCATGCCTACTCAGTCTGGTGGACTTCTTTGAGAAGGTCACCAAAGCAATGGATAAAGGCAAAATGGTTCACACTGCTTACCTTGACTTGGCCAAGACAGTTGACACAATACGCTACTCAGCAATTGTTGAGAAACCTAAGATGTTAGGTACAAACCCCTTATATCACCCAGTGGCTAATCAGTTGGCTCACTGACAGGACCCAAAGGCTCTTCAGTAAAAGAATACCAGACATACATTACATGTCCTGTGCAGACCACCTCAATGCCCTATCTCTGTATTCTGCTTCCTATAGGCTGTTGAAGGGAGATACATACCTGGCATACAAGGTATTGCAGATCTTACTCTGATGGATGACCTGCATATTCATAAAACAAACAACACCAGAATTACCCATTCTAAAGACTTAAACCTTATCTGTGATATAATGAGGATCTGCTGGAGAGACAGGCATGCATCCCAGGGACTACCCCTTCTCTAGAACAGGCTGCCATCCATGTGTAGCAGAGTTATTGCCTAACTCAATTCAACTGTAACTTGGACAACTGCAAGGGGAAACAGGAAATTCATCCTGGTTTGGCACCTATGTCTCTAATGTATAGGGTCTATATTATATCATTGAACACTTAAAAAAGCGAACGCTAATTGATCGACCTAATTTAAGTGAAAGCTTACAATCTCGAACTGTCAGATCAGTGATTTTTTTCCCAGGGAAAAAAATCCCTGCTCCAAAACACATACACACAACACAAGCACACCAAACAAACAGAAATCCACACACATACACCTAAAATCTGATACTTAACCCTACACTAAACTATGCACACACCACTAACTACCCACTTACCTTAACCCAAACCCTAACCCTAAGGTCCGTCACTATCACACACTCACCTCACTCGCTCCCTAACCCTAACTCACTTAAATCTGCCCTAACCCTCATGTCCACTCAATCGCACACACACCTAACCCGAGCCCTAACCCTAACTCACCTAAATCACCCTAACACTCACATCCACACAATCACACACTTACCTGAATCCGAGTGGTAACTTTCCACCATAACACTGAAAATACCGAAGCAACAGAAACAGACAACCAAATTCATTCCCTAGGAAAAAATTTGAGTTTCTGCTGCTTCGATATTTTGCAGTTTCGCGAAAATAAGTTCGATCAATCAGCGTTCACTTTTTTAAGCATTCGAGGATATAATATAGACCCAATGTATACAGGACTCATGTAAATATTTCATTTCCCAAGCCCATGCTTACACTTATTAAGGGTACCAGACCTTGGCAGAGGTTTGGGATGCATGGCTAGGCTTAAAAAGGCCCCAGTGGTCGTTAGCTCAGTAAACATCTATGAACCTGTGAACCTAGTATGCATTTGTATAAAGTAAGATGGACTACTTAACTGGATGTTTGAGATATACATAGACAAAGTAACTACAATTGTTAGGGCTGTCTGTAGAGGAAAATGACTAACTGCCTGCTGCTGCTTGCTCATTCCTGTGGCTTTGAAGGACTAACGTGAAATGGGTGAAGTAACTTGGAATGTTCTTACTGTGTGGCAAATGTTTGTGTAAACTATATTATGCAGCCATCTACTACAATCAGAGTCTGAACTGTATATAGAATTGGCTATGACTGCCTTCTGGGGTCGTGCTATCTTGATGAAAGTAACTGACTGTCTTGTGATTTGCTTAAAGTCATATTTCAAAACAATAAGGTATAAAATGAATTGCAGATCATCCAGGCCTTCAGAATTTCTGGGGGCATGGTGATCCCCACATTCCAAGGCAGTATAAGTGGATTATGACACAGGTATAGTAGTGACCTCTGTCCTGAATTTTACCTAGCCTAAAACTACCCCTTCTCAGAGATGTGCACAGTAGGTCATTATAGCTTGTGTTAGGGCTGGGGACTGTGTAGTTTTTGTTTCTTTTACTTTTCTCATAGACCTCAGAGATGTGTGAAGGTTACTATAGCTTGTGTAGGGGCATTGAACTTTCTAGAAGCAGCAAATTGGAATACAATCATTATTTTCTTTACATTCCTTGCAACTACACATCAGGCAGGTATATAGGTGCCTTTGAAGGTGAGGTCAAGGGTGAGGAGTGTGAAGACATGCTATCTATGACAGCAGTCACCTGAAATACATATCTCTGGCCATTTGACACCCGTTTTATCCCAGTGTTACACCAAAGAGCTGCATTGACAATTTATTTAACAACCAACTGTAAAAACTCTTTTGTGGAGCTTTTCTCCCCAGCCCTACTGAAAATGAGCTCCTGCCCATTTGCACTTCCCAATAATCAAAAGTCACTAAAAAAATAAAAACAGAAATTTAGCCAAAAAGATGATAAGTATCCAAACTTAAAGGAAAACAAAGCAGCCATTCTAACACAGTGAGTTACAAATAAATTAGCATGCATCATTATTTTCAACTACTTTATTATCTATAGCAAAAAGCAACTGAGACAAAGCCTCATTCTCCAATTTCAGATCCATATGGGGATTAGACTAACTTTTCAAATTGAAAGCCAATATATCTAGTGAATCCATCCATTTTCATGGTATCCTTTTCCAGTGTAGAAAGATTAGAGCAACCATTGTCAGGATAGCATTAGAGATCCACATAAACTGATTGCTAGATGGAGGAGTCTTAGTTGTTTGCATGCCAAGCAGCCAAAACATCACTTCATGAAGCTCCAAAAGGTTACAAGGGATTATGGTTTTAACACCCTTAATAAGTACTAGTCACAGTATTTGGGCAGATTTACATGACTAAAGTAAATGGAAATAATCAGCATCTAGGACAGGACATCATCAATACTACTTGCTCTTGCTTGAGCCTAATTTCTCCGATGTCATTGGTGTTACCTGCCATCAATGAATTAGCTTTAAATACATGAATGAGGATAAAGCTGGAAGGCATGTATCATGTGCAACACCCATTGCTTTCACTCACTGGCTATCTGGTCTGTCTCTCAGAAATGAGACCACTTACACTTTCTGTCCAGCCGTATATTGGAGGATAGTAGAAGTATGTGGTCATACCAGCAGTAGACCACAAAACAGTCTTCCATCTGGGTTTTGACAGATTCAGTACATTAGAAATTCTTCTGCAGATTTCTAGGATGAAGTCTGCAGTGTTCCAGCCTCTAGGGAGAACAGAGGCTTCCACATGCCAGCTACCTGAGATTTCCTCTGAAAATCATAGTTCCTGATTTTGATTCACCAGCTTCTATGGCAGAGTGAGTGTAGGCTTGATTTTGATTGAACAGCTTCTGTGGAAGCAGAGCCTTAAAGACTTGAAATAATTGGACATTTGCTCAGTCTGGTACTTTTTGATTCTGAATTGCTGATAGCAATCTAACACACTATCAGGAAAAGATAACAGGAGACTATAAAGAAGGAGGAGACAACCTTAAAGCACTTTTCCATCTCCAATCTGAGTGATTCAACATACTACAAAGACTTCAGTGGCTTCCTAGGATCTGGTCTGCAGTCTATCAGCTCCTGGTGAGTAGAAGGTTCCATGGGCCAGCTACATGAACTTGAGGTCCACAAAAGTGCTGTAGTGCCTGATTTTGATTTTTACAGCTTCTGTGAAGGCATATACATTACTTTAACCAACCTACTTCTGGGAGGAAGCCTTAAATACCTTAAATAATTGGAGATTTGCTCAGTTCAGTGTTTAGCTGCACTCCATGCTGCACCCATTAATCCTTTTAGGATAACTGCACAAACATCCAGTCTACCTCAAGTAAAGTAATCCCATACCCTTGTTGTGGATTATATATGTATTTTGTTGACTTTTATCTTAGTAAACACAGCCTAGTTGCACTAGTGTGGCTGATTTCTAAGCTTGAATTCAGTACATTTGTGATATTCCTTCATTAACCTTTTGACTATAGCATTAGAAATTGAACTTGACTTTTGTATTTATTGCTTATCACTTTAATTACTTTATTAACTGAACCCCATCTTAGTACTTTTGTCAGGACTATTCACCACTGTTGTTTTGTACTTATATTGTTAAATATTGGTAACTGAAATTCCATGACTCATTGCAAGTCCAAAAGTACCAAGACTGAATTACCAAAAATAAGCATTTAGGATAGCCAAGGCTGCTATTTCTTGGAATATTTCCTTTTCTCCAAAGTGTGATGATCTCAGAGTTGTATACATAATTTGGGGATTAGTGCTGCAGGGGAGATTGTCCCTTGCAAAAAAAAAAAAAAACTTTAAAGGAGGAACGCAATGTTCACCATTCACTGTTCTTTGTTTTCTTATCCTTTAGTCTCCTCATTCTGAGATTTGCTAATATGAGTTTTGATATTTCAATAGGGAGATGGCTATATTGCTTTCTTAGAAAATGGGTGAACTGTAGTTTAACATCTGATTTTAGGATGAATGTTATCAACAGAACATTAATAAGGTAAGAGATTCCATTGAGAAACAAGTGTGCTGTTTCACTGCAAAAGAACTCAACAGCCATAAGCAGATCTCTTCAGCATAGAGACTAACTATATAATAAAAACAAATTAGAACCACAAAAAATATTCAGAAAACCACAACAAAAATATAAACTGCTAAAAAAGATAAGAACTGACCTGGAAAATGTGTTTGTGTGTGCGTGTGTGCGTGTGTGCGTGCGTGTGTGTGTGTGTGTGTGTGTGTGTGTGTGTGTGTGTGTGTGTGTGTGCGTGTGTGTGCGTGTGTGTGCGTGTGTGTGTTGGGGGGTAATCTACAGCACAGTAAATCTAATGCACACCCCAGAAAATTAAACATCAATAAAAAGATACAGCTTAATTAAATTATTAGAATTAACCTACACCTTAGAAACAAATGTCTTTACCATTCCTATCACCCTTTTTAGTAGGATACCTGTACGCTCATAGTCTGATAAGCAAACTTATTCCTAATGCTACATGGGCACCTAGTGGAAAAATGCTGAAACACATAGTGAACTGTATAATAATACAGCATTATAGAAAACATGGTAACAAAGAAGGGACTATTTTCTAAAACCAAAACAAATTCAAGGCAGAAGGTCGTGAGCAGCAACTGTTTCATTTGGTAAACCACTTAAAACCAAAACAAAAAATTACATATATATTCTCTCCATTCTTTCATTCTACTGGTGGATATCCACTACAACAATTCTCCCACCCTTGTCGGGTTTCATGATACAAACCTTTTGCTGTTTAGGGAATCTTAGGTTGCTTAACTCTTCCTCACTCAAATTACTCTTACCATTGCATTGCTCATAAAAGCATTCCTTATATCAAGTTCGCAAACTTTCTCATGTAACCCTAAAATAGGGTGTAGATGTGGGTTAAAGGTGCTAGATATGTGAAAATGATCAGGCTTGTTATCATTCCCCCCCCCCCCCAGCATAATTCTAAAATTCAGTTTCCTTAGGTAGAGTTTCAAGTCCATTAAAGTGTTTTCTAAGTTCACCCTCCTCGCAGCTAGAAAAGTTAAACCCTTACTTTTATGGGGCAATGCAATGCAATGGTAAGAGTAATTTGAGTGAGGAAGAGTTAAGCAACCTAAGATTCCCTAAACAGCAAAAGGTTCATTGACGGGATCATTGTGATGGGTATCCACCAGTGCAATGAAAGGATGGCAAGAATATATATGTAATTTTTTGTTTTGGTTTTAAGTGGTTTACCAAATGAAATCATTGCTGCTTGCGACCTTCTGCCTTGGATTTGTTTTGGTTTTGGTGCCTTTTGGAATTTGTGTTTTACTAAGGGACTATTTTGTGTCAAAACTATAAAAAGGCAAACAAAAAGGGTATATATCATATCATCGAATGCTTAAAAAAGCAAATGATTAATAATCGACCCCATGTAAGTGAAACTGTTCCAAAAAAAAAAAAAAAAAAAAAGAAAAGAAAAAAAATTGAAATAATGCATAAAGTGGGGGGCTTCACACCCCACCCTACTTAAATATACCGACTCCCAGATCGCACTACAGTGCCGAAAATGGCAAAGTAACAGAAGCGGTCAAACGAATTCTTTCCCTGGGAAAGAATTCGCTTAAAAGCTGCTTCACTATTTTGCCTTTTCGTTGTTTTAAGTTCGGCTTCACTATTTTGCCTTTTCGTTGTTTTAAGTTCAACCAAGACACATTCAATAGAATGCTTCTTCGGTCATCTAATAGGAACCCAACAAAAATACTGTACTCCACATTATTTCATAAAAAACGATAGTTACTCATTTTGTAACTGCAATAATGCCCTTTAGGGTGGGAATTAGAAGATAATGGACATTCCAGGGATAGGAAGGCTCTCCACCAGTGGAGTCAGAACTCACAGCAATCCTGAGTGGACCTATCTACAACCAAACAGGATACATTATTTTGAGCACACAAAGGGAAATTGGCTAGGCTTAAAATGGCTGCAAGAGCAGCTAGTCTTGTACGTACTTTCACACAGCCCCTTCATTACATCTAATTTCATTCATTTACTATCTTAAGCCTACCACTAAAGCAGCAGTTAACCCTATAGTCCATTGCTGTGTCTAAGTCAACTTAAGTGATTGACCTTTTAGACCACAACATCAAATCTTTTCAGCCAGTGTCTCATCCTACCTACCCAACTACCAACTATGGAGTTAGAGACTGTCAATTCTATTCTGTTGCTCAGTCTGGGCATCCTGAAGCAGCTGTAGCAGGTGTTTCTTGTTTGCTGATACTTCACTATTGTTGTCTAACACAAAGTTTACCTGCAAAATATGCATTTGTATACATAAACATTAGGCAGAGGTTTCAAGTCTTGTCAGTAAACATAAACCCAAATATGATGAGGTAATTAAACAAATACAAAAACCTCCAAGAAATGTGACAGACACCTCAGCTACACATATTTTCTGCTTGACATAAATTCACTATTCACACAGGCTCTATGACTATTATATCGGAGCATACCATACTGTTCTAAAATATCAACAAACTAACCAGACAGTGCTTTAAGACAGACAGAGTCTATAACTAATAAAAGATAATAATACCAGACATGTTTCAATTATTGATGATTTCTTTGTCAGGCATACAGACATTATACTCACCCCAGTGTGGACATCAGTGTCACTTAGCTGCTAGGATTAGGAATAACACTGGGTCCCTCCAAACCCTGAGGTATCCAAAATATAAATATGACATGTTGCTCAGGCTAGAGTAAACATTCTTTGGTGGTCCACCTTGCAGAAGATGCAGAGAGACATGGTGGAACTCTCATTATATGTTTTTTACAGGAAATCTCTTGTGCTGAATGGTATCCTGACTCACCTAGAATGATGCCCAAATACATATCAGTCATCAATGGCCTCAGTTACTGGCTATGTAAATGATGTCACTAATGGAGATCCAGTCAGTGACAGGCTGGAAAACATTGTAGTCAGATTTCACCTGTCCTTTAACATTTTCATATACTGATAACAGCATATTTCATCTCAGGAGTGGACCCCCACTACCCACTCCTTGTTCTTTAATGCCCTGCTACTTTGAGAAGAACTTTTTCTTGCTCCTCAACTTTGAGTTGATGGGATCCCTATATTTAATGAGCTGCACAGGGTGCCAGATGAGCTGGCTACATTTGTGACTCTAATAATTTCAGAGTACACTTAGAAAAATGAAGTATAGTCACCTTTAGTAAAACTAGTGACCCTATATAATATCATATAAATGAAATGCACCTTAATACCAACACTGTAATCCAAGATTAAGGAACTTACATAGATAGCATACTGTTCTTAGATGGGCATGCATCCAATTTTGGCTTGAGATTCTTTAACATGTCTCATCTCTGAGTTTTCATCCAGAATGGATCCCATCTTATTCCCACATTACTTTGCCCTCTTCTGCCCTCATCAAATAATCAGATAATGCATTGCTCCACTTGAAATGTACAGTTCTAAAAAAAAACTCAGCTAACTAGAATGACCATAATGTTTTAAAACCAAAAGCATCCAGTATTAAAAACACTGATCTTACTTGCATGGATTAAACCACACTATCATTTATGTGGCCTATAGACACCTGAGAGATGATCCCTGCCTTGCTTTCAAAACTATATAAGACCGTCTTCTCTGTAGCCTCATCTTCCGCTTAAAAAATAATTTAACAGCAGTTCCAAAGCCTAACTCTAAGCCAAAATATCAACAATATCCATTTTGGAGTAAAAATCATCACCCTTGGCTTCTCTATATAGCTCTCAACTGGTAGACCTTGAAACTAGGTACAAAAGCCCTTGAAAACTAAATATATCTAGTACAAAATCTGAATATTTGGTTAAAATTTGAATGCCAAAGTGCACAACTATTCATATTTCCATTAATAAACTGGGATACTACTCATAAAAGTGTTTAAAAAGCAGAGAGTGAAAAAAAAATAGAAAATATAAGCACATTATCAAGGAAACAATCTAAAATCTGTAGATTTTAATTAATTGTAATACAAAATTGTACCACACAAGGTCACATATTTTGCTTCTGAAAAAAGAGGTGTAAGATGTGTGCCCTCTTTCTTTAAACTATTGGTGTCACCAGTAGTTTGTTCATGTAATGTGGCATTCTGTGTCCTAGACAGCTACAAATATCATGATTGATGAGGAGGATTTAGAAAGTGGTGTAAAGGGGCAAATCAACCCTGAAAAAAGGACATACCTCCAAAAATAGGTACATTGTGTGCAAGGGTAAATCAAGCTTGAAACGAGGCATGTTCCTTCAAAATAGGGACAGTTGAGATTCTGCCTTCCTCACCTATAAAATATACTTATTATACAGAAAAAAACCTTGCAACACTCAAAATCTAGTTAGACAAATGGATGCATCCCATAAATTCATCACTTTAGTCGCAGGCTACAAACATCTAGCTCTGCCAAACGTAACATCATTATATCTTTATACTCTGTGTTCCTTTTGTATCCCTTTTCTTCCCTTCTCCCATTTCCATCTCCTCTGTCATAATCAAAACTGAAAATAGTCTGTCTATATCTCCCAAGAGAACGCTTCCTCCCGCCATCTTCTTCTGAGCTGTTAGTTCACTTTCAGAGGTCCTTCTATGCCCACAGCTGCTGACGTATTGCTGGCTTAGTATAAACCTATGAATCTCTGTCTGCATACATACATGCATGTCGGCACACTTATTCTCACTTGCATACATATTCACACATAGACAAACACACACACACACACACACACACTCACACACACACACACACACACACACACACACACACACACACACACACACACACACATACACTCACTCACACACTCATTGACTACAAATTATATTTCAATAAATCTTTAACTGCAGACCTTACAGTCTATGGATGCTGATTGTCATTGCTGCTTAACTGGAAGGAAAGACTTTCATCATTAAAAGTATCAGGACTAAAACTTTCTCCATTTATTTCTTTGCTTTTGCAGATTGACACACACTTCATGTACAATCTTACTAAAGTCCTTGTCTGTAAACTATTTTAATAAGCAAGACAGCATGTGGCAGTAACCTTTTCCATACTAAGTAACATTCAGAAATAGAAATGTAACTGTGCTTTAGTATTGCAGGCCTGTCTGCAGCTCCAGGTTTCCCAAAGCTGCTTCTGTTTTATCACATTTCCCACAAGATCATTGACATGACCTTATAAATAAATTATTTTATCTCCATCACACAATTCACAGTTCTAGAATACCACATTATGATTTTGGCAAGTTGCGGTACCATGTAGTTCAGCCCAGCAGTGGTTCGAGACATTTTTCTACCATCCTCTTTACTTAAGGATTAAATAAGTCTCAATACTTAGTACAATTATTATTTTTAAAGTCTGTGATTTTCATATCATTAATTTCTATTGAACCCTGTGCTTTTCCTAAAACATCTAGTAATAAAAATATGCATATTATTTCCATGTGTGATCACTTTTTCAGATCATTAATTTCTGTTCAATCTTGTGCTTTTCCTAAAACATTTAGAAATAAAAATTTACAATTTGTTTGCTTCTGTGATCACTTCTGCTGCTCATCCCATATGGTAGAGTCTCCCTCTGGCATTTAACACATGGCAGTTTTGCCAAGCCGTCCCCCTGGAGTTGCATAAAAGCAAGGATACAAAGCATCCACATGTTTTCTCATGCACTCTGCCAGAGTACATTAACTACACACGTTCTTTCTGCCTTATTTTGCACTCAGCAGCAAATGGCTTATTTGCTTTTTGCTAGCTGCTTTTTATTGTATTTACTTGATTGATGTAACTTAAAATGTCACCTGATGCAACATGAATGTTTTAAAATAGCAAAACTTCCAGATGCAGTTCGGCTGATAACTGACTTACTTCTTGAGCTGTACTTCCGTTTTTCATAAATGTTCATGCTTTATCATGATTTATAAGATCAGCATCTTCAGAGTTTTTTTATAGTATCTGCTATTATGGGTCAACAATTAGCACAAGGTAATGCTAAGTATTAATGCTCTCCTGTTGTGTTTGCAATCGTTTATGATATTTATATGAGGCTGAAGTGCTGATCATGAAAACATTGGGGTGCCTAACAATTTAATATGTTTTTAATATTCTTTTGTTCACTGAGATTCTGTATTTATTCCATTAAGCCTTACCTTCTATAGCTGCCTGTATTGTTATCATCTCCTCTATGTCCACTGCCCTGCCCTCCTCTCTGAACTCTGACTACCTTATCTGATTCCGCATGTAGAAAACAGGCCTGTCATGCCTTATAATTTTAAAAACAGTGTTGTCCTTCATTCTAAACTCTTGTCTTTACTTTTATCATTTATTTAAACTCTTGACATCTAGTATCTAAAATATTCTGCAAATGCTGGCTTTGCTGACCTCTTATATCTATTTTATAAACCATGAGTTCCAGAATCTTACTGATCAGTAAACACAGATCCTCATTATTTGACTGCTCTTTGTAGACAATGACCTGTCCATGACTGGTATGTAAACAATGGCCTTGAATTTTCCTGTATGTGTCGACCTCTTTTAGGCAAATCACCTGCCTAAGAGCAACTGAGTTTAATTGATAATTAGAGTAGATGGAATCACTGGCTCTAGTTTTTGGGTGTGTTCTTCTAGATTAATAATATTTTAAAAGATGCATTTAAGTTTTAATAAATGTTACAAGCTGCAGATATAGGGAGTTTAACAGTGACTGATTTATTAATTGATTGATATTTAATTTGTTTACTGGGATAATTCAGTTGGGACAAATACACTTTTCAATTGAGGTCCTGAGGAAAAAAGTTCTACCACAACATAAATACAATACAATACAAATGTAGAGCAATAGAAGTGAAATAAAAAAATCAACATAGCAGTGAGATAGAAAGACAAACATAACAATGGCATGACTGAATGATTATATATTATATTAAGCATAAAATGACCACCACAGTATATACAACATAGTTACATATTATACTTTTGCTTATAGATTACATTTATGTTCTTTGTAACATTTTCATGACATTTTGTTTAAGGGATGAGGTAGAAATTGTCAGAGGAGAAGCAAGTAAGGTATTTAATGATTCATTTTGTGACAGCTGAATTGGTATGATGTTAGTATCAATGATAGTCATGTGGTAATTAGTAGCTGATGTGCTAAAAGTATTTTGAGTAGTAAAATTGCATTAGATTGCAATAAGTGTAACTTGGTTTACTGCAGCAAATTTATTTACATAACTTTGGAAGGAGTAATTGATATTTGTTTACCAGGGTAGGGCAGTGATCTCAACAGAACATTTGCGGGCACAGCCCCAGTGAACAGAATCATGTAAGAAATGAACAAAACATATTTACAGATACAAGGATATGTTAAAAAATATATACATATTTACAGATGCAAGAATAGTTTAAGTAGCAGTTTACAATGTCAAAATGTGGATGGAAAAATGGAATCATGCTTTGCAGAGCTTTTTGCATAAGATGTAACTATAATGAATGGGATTGCCTATGCTACAGACATAGCAGAACATAAATATATAGAGAGATATGAAGACATTAGAAGTGGTAAGTATGAATTACTGGTGGAAAAGATACCACGGAGCGAAGACACAGAAATGGAAAAAAAACATTCATTTGGAGGGAAGACAAGTAGAATGGAAAGCAAGTGTGAGAGATGCAAAAAGAAGTGGGTAGGATGAATGAGAGGTAGCAAGTGAGGGGATGTCAAGACAAGATAAGGAAGGATGAAAAGGCATATAAATGAGTATGAGAACTGCAAATGTCATGTAATGTGAAAGCCGTGCTTACTTTGGGTGAAGAGATATTTCACGAGCTATTGTCTGAAGGCCCAGTACTTTTGGATGCCTCTGGTTGAGAGAGGAATGGAGTCCAATACTGTAGGTGCTAGGATGGAGAATCCATGGTCAGTGCAATGAGGTTTAGTTTTTTGCAGTTAGTAGGGTGGGCTGAAAATGAGAGTTACCCCTGAGGTTATATGTGGGGGGGGGGGTGATAAAGAGTTTATGAGTGAGAAGAGACAATGTCTCAAGAGAAGGGGCTTTGTCAAATATTATTCCTAGTAGGAAGTCGTCTCTCAAATGTATTGGGAGCCATTTGGGTGTGGGGAGAGTTAGACAATGGTGTTCTTTAACAGGGGTGTTAATAATGAACTGGCAGAATGTAAGACATTTTAATAGCTGAGTACAATCAAATAAGATGAAGTAAAAGATGTATAATGTAAAGAAGATGGTTAGGGAGTACCCGGTCTAGAAGTGTATGCCATAGGAACCTGACACCGTGCTGGACAGTGCTGTGATATAAGATGAGGAAAGTGGTCAGTTTTATTTGTTTAATAAATCTTACTGGCAAAATATAACAGTCACCCAATACTGATGTTTGTCAGGATATGACACTCTAAACATGCAGACATAGTTCAGAAAATGGAAAAAAAAAAAGCTTCAGAGCTTGTCTAGTCTGTGCGAGGACACAGTTATCCAATATGTAGCATGCCCTCTCATTCTTTACATCACCTGCTGCCTAGCATTCATGTGGTGTTATCCCACTCATGTGACCTGCAGGTTCTTTTTTATCACCTAAACTGAATGTCAAATCACTTAAGGCTTTCATAACATGTTTTCACATACCACAATGTGTTATTTAATAGTAACACCATTGTCATTGGGTACGAATAGAGTGAAGGTTAAATGTTAATATGCAAATATCTGAGATATCACAACAACCCTTAAATCCCTCCATCAGATGTACACCTAAGACCTGGTCATTTTCCATCTGTGAGTAAATTATCTTAGATGAACCATCCTTAGGGAGGTGAAGAGAGATGTGGTTAAGCTTTTAATGTATGTGACCAAGGCTGAAAGGAAAGAAATCATCAGCAGTGTCCTGTATTCACCAAGAATGATGCCATGACTTCTACTGGTGGCATAAAGGGATAAATCCCTGCCTACAGCCCAGATGACTCAAGTTCAAACAGTGTCTTGGGTGCTTAACAACACAAGCAGAAGTCCTTTTATTTTGTTTGTTTGTTCATCACTTGAAGAGCTGGTGCAGTGTTACTTCTTGGAACAGCACAGGGCACTAGTTGAACTAGCTATGCCTCTGGCACCAAATCAGGCACATATCTCAAACAGAAAGACCATAATAGATTGCAACAAATAATATTAGGCAGAAATTTTGCAACGTGTCTAAGAGCAACAACAATTTACAGCATCAAATAAACAAGACTGGCTGAAGTGAGAGGTTCCTAAATCTATGTATTCCTGGCCTTTGGAATATGTTACCGATACAGATCAAACAAAGTACTACTCTCGCTACCTTTTAGTCAAGTTTTAATGATTGGATGTGGAATTCCATGTACAGCCCTGCTTCACTTAGGAGTTGAGTATTATTAAGTTCCTGAAAAAGGGTCTGTGTAAAGGTATGTATGGCTAGCCACCTTATAGTCCCTATGACTGCTTGCCTATTGTTCCTTATTCTTCCTATAGCCTCTTGGGTGGTCATCTCCTCTTGGCCTATAGAGCTCTGAAGGGCCTAGTCCTCTTTAACCTCTTACACCTCCTACAAAGTGGAAATACTTCCAATTCCTCTCTATGGAACTAAACCTATACTATAGTATGAATAGAGCCTGCTTGCATGATGGAAATCTGACCCAAAAGTTACTCTACCTAAGGAACAAGCTCCCAGTCCATATCAAAAACAAGCTCCCAATCCACATCAAAGACTGTATCTCCCTACATTGTTTTAAAAACAAGCCTTTGTTACTTGGTGGGTGAGAATCCTTAAATTTCCCTCACCATGGGGCTTTTTATTCATGCTGTTCTATTTATTTATTAGCATTTGATTACTGGGAAAGTCCAACTGGGTAGAAGTTCATTTTCAACGGAGGCCAGGGGAGAAAAGCTCCAAATTATTACAAAACATTTTAAGAATAATAATTTTACAATCTTCAACATGAAAACAAAAACATCTGCTGTTTAAATAATTATAACAAATTAGGCATAATATAAAAAACATTGGTTAAGAATTGTTACAATCTATATAACAATCATTTAATATTTGTAAGAAAGTTTAGACAGTCTGTAGAGAAATTAAAAGTAAGTTAGTCTAATACAAACAGGAAAAGCAATGTGAAGTGAGGGAAAAACAGGCTTATGGTATATTTTTAGAGAAAGTCAGGGAATAGAATTAGGTAGCAGTAAGGAAGTAAGTTAACAAGGGAGAGTACGGAGGTATAATTAATGAAAAGGTACTTTTTCACATTTAGGGATATAGTTCATCCTGGTACTGAGATGGTTTTGAAAGATGGAAGGGAGGGTATTGACCTGACTGATACAGGTAAGGAGTTCTAGGCCTTAGCAACCTTGTACGAGTACAAACAATGCCCAGTTAGAGGAAACAATCAATCAGTGAGAAGCGTGATTGGCTAAACTCATAATGGTCTGCTAAGACCCATTGCCATGTACTAACATATGACAGTATTAAGTTATGAAAAAATATATCATTTATAAATAGCCTGTTTTAACATAAAATCTGTGTGAGATAAATAATATATAATGATCACAATAATGTAAGAGAGTAAGATATTAACCTACAGTATTATGAACAAATAAATAAGTTAGTAAAATACCTTTCCTATTCCTGAGATTTCATATTTGTCTATATTGTTAATGATGTGAGTTTCAAAGATTAAGCAATATATGCAAAAAAGTAAAAACTTTCTTTTAGCAATTTTCAAAACATATTAGCCAGAAAAATAATATTTTTGTAGTTACTGTTGACTTATCATGAGTTTCAGTGCTAAGCTCACTAAACTATAATACACAGGCTTGTTGTTGTGTCTTTTGGCTTATCACAGTTAGATGTCGCCATAGCGGAACTCTAGTCCGCTAATGTTTGGTAGTGGATTTTTACATGCCGATTTACCAGCCCTGATGCATAACCTTCAAAGAAGGCACTCTCATTCACGCATGTCTCCACACAGAAGACGCTCTAGCTGAGAATCAAACTGGACAACGTCTTGCTGTGAGGTGACAACGCAACCGCAGCACCAAAGTTCTAAAGTTATCACTTAGTCTAGAGATCCACAATTCTAGAAAACTTATAGACACAGACACTTCAACTAAAAGTAGTCTTGCATCATAATAATTTGTGGTCAGCCAATATTCCCTATTAATTAGTGTGGCATTATATTTATATTGACCAGACCTGGCTTGTTGTCTACACAGCTTTCATAGCAGTGTTGTATAGGCATAAATGTTTTCGGTTTGTATAATGGCACTAAACTACCTGTAAGTACTGACAACATCACTTGTCCCATTTCCAATACCTCTGTACAAAGGCTACTTTACTTACTAATTTAACATGTTTTGTCCTTCACCAATCACTATCTGTATCTTAGCACTCATGCTTAGGCTAAAATCATTTTTCATGTAATCATGACTAAACCTTCATCTTCCTCTCTGTTGTACTCTACAGTACTAATACAATACTATAATCTCACAGACCTCACAAACTAAATGTTCTACAACCTTCTAATAAATTCAAGTTTCATTTTTTAATCCCTTTCTTTCTCTCCAAGTAGTTCTTGACATTTTTGTCCATTGATAGATTTCCTGTATGTTTATTTTTGTTATATCCAGTGTCTTGATTAATGCAGTTCATTACTGTTTCATCCTATATGTGTATTTATTGTCTCCTGGGTCCCCATTGAAAAGTTGTTTTTTTTAACCCAGTCAGACTGTCCTGGTGAAGTAATGGTAATAAATAAATATGCAGTCAAATCGTTTGCTGATTATTATGCATGTATGTGTAAATTGAAAGAATTCTGGTTTTAATAGTAGCTGTGCCAGTTTGGAGAGCCATGAAATAAAACAGGTTAGATGATTTAGGACATTACAAATCTTTGACTTTCTCCAATTTCAAGATGAGCTACTTTTCATTTAAAGTACTGAATTTTCAACATGTGGACCTTCCAGAAACAGCTGGAAGAACGTATTATGTTATAATTTACTTATAAAGTTAACCCAATGAACAAATCCATATATTCTGTGGTACCTATGTACAGGCCATTATATTTTATTTATTTCTTATTTATTTAAAAAGAAAGTCTAAAATAATGAAGCAACTTAATCCCTGCAACTGCAGTAACAGAGACAAGCTACATATTTTTCTATGCTTCATTCATTTATCCTATAGATCATACAAATAGACTATTTAAAGCTATCAAATTCATGAGAGAATCGATTAAAATCTATGATGATTATGCCTCAGCATATATTTTCTTTGCAGAATACAGTTTTACTCACTTTACAATGAAAAATGCCCCAAATGTATGTGCACACACACACGTTTATATTTTGAACCACCTAATTCTAATTAGACAATGAATGCAAGACAGGCAATAAAAAAACTCATCAGACCCACATCTCATCACACAGTGGCATATATACCCAAACCTCTATAATATTCATAATATTCATCTCCACTCATACAAACATGATTCAAACAAAAAACAATGATTCTCTCTCCATTTGAAGTCCAGTGCATAGCACAAACCATAACACCTAAAAGTGTTTTTTTTTTTTTTGCAGCAAGAAAGCCTCCTGAACCTTCCGTGTGAAGGTCTGTGCCCCCACCCCTCCAACTTTATATGTACTAACTACAAGGTAATACAAATGTGGTGAAAAAACATATTCCCAATCTGTACTGTGCCAAGATCTTGTACAACTAAAATCCACACCTTTTGATCAGCTGAGGAACATTTTTTATTGCTTTTCCATTCAATGTGTATTGTGACAGCTAAAAACATTCAGCCAGCTATTTGTAAATTTGATTCATTTATTGGAACACACACACACACACACACAGACACATGCGCACACACACACACACACACACACACACACACACACACACACACACACACACACACACACATACACACACACACACACACACACACATACAATTCAGTCCAGTTACAGTCACAAAAGCACTCAATCAGTTTTTCAGGATACAGCATTGGCTTTTCCAAGTGAGATGAGCATATACATGCCCTTGTTTGCAAAACAAGTAGAAACAGAATGCTGAAATGAAATACAGTCTTTAAGACATACAGCCTTGTGGAAATAATAGTTCAGAATGGCTTAATTCCCATGCAACATATGACATAAATGGAAACCCTTAAAGATGGTCTTAAATTTCCAAGGATTAGAGGTATCACCTTTGCAAAGCACATAGTAACAGTCCAATAGAAAGGGAAGACTCTCAGAAGCCTTTCCTCACTGGAAAGTCAAACACCACAGGCACATCAGCATGTATACAACTTTACTTTATAGTATAGCAGCTCTACCTTACTAAAGATGTCTTCTTCCACTCAAAGCTGCTGATGACTCCATCCCCAGAAACAGATAAGCACACACAGCATGCTTACTGAACACAGACTCACATGACTTCTTTTCTGCTTGCAAATTTTGTATCTGTTGTCAAAAATATACCTTCTAGTGAACAACATGGGATTGTTTAGCACTTTCCTGCTTTCTTTACTGCTCCGCTTATTGTTCAAACCTGGCAAAGTAGTTACTATGCTACCATTTGGGGTGATCAAATACTTAGTGCAAGGTTTAAATATTAAAAGATTACAGCATCTGAAGGTTGAATCCATAATCCATTTCTGCTTGTAGGTTGATTATGTCAACCTAAGAAATTAAACAAACACAACATACTCTACTTTTCTCATAGATATTAATGGAAAATATAATCAAAACCTTCAAAATAAACATAAAAGGTCCTTAATATATGTCAGCCATTCAGTTCCACAAAACATTACATTCAAGCACAAAATAATAAAATGCAATCTCCCTCAATAACAGGTTGCGAAATCTCTCTCCCATTCACTTAAACAATAAAGTTTTCAAACACAGCACAAGTCAAAATATATGCTACCACTCAAGTTGCATAGCATTTCCAACTAAATCCAGATTAAATTATGTATGCATTTCAATGAAATACCTCAAACAATAATACGAATAAGGAATTAAAATATACAAAAATCAGCCAGTCAAAATGCAGGACAACAAATGTAAATGAAAAATCAAATTAAATACACTACAGTTATACAGTTCAGATAAAATGCAGTACTACAAATTAAGAGTACCACTACCTTGGAGGATTACGTCCTGTGTCCCATGTTTAATTAGTGACTTGGGCTATTCTTAACAGTGGGAGGAGAGAAAGTGTGGCCCCATCCTGGGGGTGGTGGTAGGGAGTGACAGTGCAGGTCACATACAGCACAATCCTTTGGATAAAGGTCAACTGTCCATTAGACATCCTGGAAGAAGGTTTACAGCTTCCCAAGCTACTACCTGATGACAACACTAATTAAAATACATGAGAGGATTATGAATCCCACTGTCACATGGGTGACCCTTCTCCCATCAAACAGCAGGTTTAGGGACCATTATATCAATTTTTTTTAGCATTTCTGAGTTATAATCAAGAGCACAAGGTTCCTAGTGATGCTACCCAAACAGGTTCAACTTAGATGATCTGGAGATGACTCCACCACCATGTGAGAATGAATGCAGTGTCTGAAAGGTGAGGCTTAATAGTCAGAAAGGCAGGAAGGTAGGAGAAGGGAGTATAAAATAATACATTAGTACAATGCCAAATAATATCCAGTAGCTACCAGAATAAAACCAAATTTTCAGAAAACTTACTTTAGAAAAACACTGTCCCCTGTCCTCAGAAAAGCACAACCTAAAGCAAACTGAAAGTGAAACATGACCTAAGGTAATCTGATGTCACTCCACCCTTACCATTTAGAAAGCCAACAAACATGATATAGTTGTATACCTCAAAGGCATAACTAGGGTGGGAGGAACAGTGCAAATTGTTGGGGGGTGCAGTTGGCAGATTGGGATTGATTTTCAATGATTTATTGGCATTCAGAAATGAATGCCATTATTTAATTTGCAGTCAGAGTACAGAAATGAGAATCTTTAGTGTTGTATCAAAATGTGTGTGACATAAACCTCATGCAGCACTCTGTGTGTGACATAAACCTCAGCAGTAACTATATCTCTGATATACTTACAAAAAAGTCCAAAGCCACATCCTTTTTAATGAACAGAAAAATAAATATAAAAATAAGAAAGAAAAAGAAATGTTATACATGGGATATGGGGTATAATAAATGAAATATCTGTTACTGTGGGGTACAAAAATTCAGTTCAACTCATGGCTGCACAACAAAACACACACTGCTAGACCTCCATATGTTCTATCAGTGGACACTAATGCATGAGAAAAATGTGTGTTATAACATTTACTTGCAAATGATAGAGGATATTTTTTATCACTTGAATATTATAAGCATGCACATGATATGCTACTGGAAGGATAGATAATACACATTTTTTTATTACTTCAGCTCAGCTGTGCTGGTCGTTCTTCATTCCTTTTTCTGGATAGATAACACAACCAAAGGATTCCATGAGTTTATAATAAGTTCCAACTACATCTCAAACAAAGTAGATCCTTAATCCACTTTAAAAAAAACCTGGATGAGTGGATGAGGATCCCATCTTGAAGGCTGACTTCTCAGCCCTTTATAGGCATAGGAAGAAACTAGTTGGCATTTTGGAAGCTAGGCTACTAATGGTTTTCTGAACATATGAGCTTATGAACTAATCACACTAACCCAGCCTCATTCAGATAACATGTAAATTAATCTTCACACTACAAATACAAATACTGCATATACAACTCCATAAAAATAACTATACTAACATAAATGAAACCATCATCTTCTTCCGGTTGCTTCTGTTAGGGGTTTCCACAGTGGATCATCTGTTTCCATTTCTTCCTGTCCTCTGCATCATGCTCTGTCACACCAACCACCTGCATGTCCTCTCTCACCACATCCATAAACCTCATCTTAGGCCTTCCTCTTTTCCTGTTACCTGGTAGCTTCATCCTTAGCAACTTGTTCCCAATATACTCAGCATCCCTCCTCAGCACATGTCCAAACCAACGTAATCTTTCCTCTCTGGCTTTGTCTCCAAACCTTCCAACCTGGGCTGACCCTCTAATATACTTATTCCTAATCCTGTCCACCCTCATCACACCCAGTACAAATCTTAACATCTTTAACTCTGCCACATCCACTCTATCACCTGCCTTTTTGTCAATGCCACCGTCTCCAACACATATAACATAGCTGGTCTCACTACCCTCTTGTAGAACTTCCCTTTCACTCTTACTGGTATTCGTCTGTCACAAATCACTCCTGACACTCTTCTACACCCACTCCATCCTGCCTGTACTCTCTTCTTCACCTTTCTTCCACACACACCATTACTTTGAACTAGAGATCCGAAGTATTTAAACTCATCCACCTTCGCCACCTCTACTCCTTGCATCCTCACCATTCCTCTATCCTCCCTCTCATTCACACACATATATTGTGTCTTAGTCCTGCTGACCTTCATTCATCTTCACTCTAGAGCATATCTCCATCTCTCCAGGGTCTCCACCACCCATTCCCTACTCTCACTACATATCACAATGTCATCTGCAAACATCATAGTCCACAGGGACGCCTGTCTGATCTCGTCTGTCAACCTGTCCATCACCATTGCAAATAAGAAAGGGCTCAGAGCTGATTCTTGATGTAATCACACCTCCACCTTAAAAGCATATGTCACTCCCACCACAGACCTCACCGCTGTCACACTACCCTCGTACATATCCTGTACCACTCTTACATACTTCTCTGACACTCCCGACTTCCTCATACAGTACCACAAATCCTCTCTAGACCCCCTGTCATATGCTTTATCTAAGTCTACAAAAACACAATGCAGCTCCTTCTGATGTTCTCTGTACTTCTACATCAACAATCTCAGAGCAAACATCGCATCTGTAGTGCTCTTTTCCAGCATGAAACCATACTGCTGATCACTAATTATCACCTCCCTTCTTAACCTAGCTTACACTACTCTTTCCCATAACTTCATGCTGTGACTGTTCAGTTTAATCCCTCTGTAGTTACTACAACTCTGCACAGCACCCTTAGTCTTAAAAATCGGTACCAAAACACTTTTTCTCCATTCTTCAGGCATCTTCTCACTTTCCAAGATTTCATTAAACAATCTGGTAAAATCTCCACTGCCATTTCACCTAAACACCTCCATGGTTCCACAGGTATGTCATCTGGGCCAACAGCCTTTCCATTCTTCATCCTCTTCATAGCTATCCTTACATCCTCCTTGTTAATCCATTGCACTTCATGATTCACTATCCCTACATCATCCAACCTTCTGTCCCTCTCATTCTCTTCATTCATCAACCCCTCAAAGTACTCTTTCCATCTGCTCAACACACTCTCCTCGCTTGTGAGTATGTTTCCCTCATTATTCATTATCACCTTTACTAACATAAATGAAACCCCTAAAAGAAAATATATCATAATTTGTGTGAAAAAAGTTATCAAAAAACATAAAATGGAAAATTATCAAGAATATGGCATTATAGACAAGAATAAAAAGGACTGCAGTCTAAAATCTACAGTATATATATATATATATATATATATATATATATATATATATATATATATATATATATATATATATATATATATATATAGGGTCCCTATTAATTATTCGAACTTTGAAAAGTTTGAAAGTTAAAAGTAATGGCTTCGTATGGCGCAGAATGGGAAAATTTCTCTTTTCTGCACTGAAGTGTGATCGGAGTTGGTATATTTAAGTAGTGGGGTGTGGGGGTGCAGGGGGGCTTGCCCCCTGCTCAGAGTGTTAAGGTGAGTTTTTTTGTTTTTAAATTTTTTATTATAATTTCAAAGTTTCAAACTTCGCTCATATATTCTTGAATATATGAGGTTCGAAGTTTTTTAAACCTTTTAATATATAATAGAGACCCAATAAATATATATATATATATATATATATATATATAGATATATATAGATATATACATACACACACACGCACACACATACACACATACACACACACACACACACACACATATATATATATATATATATATATATATATATATATATATATGGGTTCCCTTCATAATTTCGAAATACTGAAATCCTGAATTTCAGTATTTTGAAATTATAACACTGAAGCCTTGAAATCCTGAAACATCAGAAGCGCGAAATTCAAAATCCCGAAGTATGGAGATTTTGAATTATCTCTTCTGGTGTTGCAGTGTGTGGATGGTTAGGTGTTAGTTCAGGTATGTATGTGTGTGTAAGTGTGTTGGTTAGGGGCTTTAATGTATGTCTGTGTGTGTTGTGACTGTGATGTGTGTGTGTGAGGGTCTGTGAAATGTGTGGGTGTGAGTTACCTTTGTGTGTCTGACTGTGCTATCTTGGAGTTAGTATAAATAAGTAGGGGGTATGGGGAGTGAAGTCCCCATTATGGGGGTGCAGGGGGGGCTTGCCCCCCTTCTTATATGTGGTCCAGGTTTGACTGTGTGCTTGTGGGGGGAAGTTGTGTGTATGTTTATGTGTGCGCTCTGTGTGTAGTATAGGGTCAGGATTTTGAGTTTTGCGATTATGGGTTTTCAGGATTTGAAGGTTTCGGCTATGTAGTTTCAAAATACTGAAATTCGGGATTTCAGTATTTTGAGATTTCATAGAGAACCTATATATATATATATATATATATATATATATATATATATATATATATGGGTCCACTTTGTAATTTTGAAATACTGAAATCCCGAATTTTATTATTTCGAAATTACATACCCAAAATCACATAATCATGAAAGTACAGAAGAGCAAAATTCAAAAATCCCGAAGCACGGAGATGTTGAATTTTGCGCTTCTAGTGGTGCAGTGTGTGAATGGATGGGTGGAAGTTTACGTAAGTATGTATGTGTATGTGTGTTCGTTAGGGGCTTTAGTGTGTGTCAGTGTGTGTTGTGAATGTGATCTGTGTGGCTCAGGGACTGTGAAATGTGTGGGTGTAAGTTTCCTTTGTGTTTCTTTTTGTGCGATTTCGGAGTTAGTATACTTAAGTAGGGGTGGTGTAGGAGGCGCAACCCCCCACATCATTGATGAGTGTGTATTTAGATGTCATGGTACAACAGCCTACACAGAAGCCCTGTTGGTATTGTAAAAAGGCATTGTATTTTAGGGATATTTTTACATTGGGTGAAGACTAGTTTTTCACACATTTTGTTTAGGATGGGAAGGGCTGATATTGGCCTAAAGTCTTTGGGATTTCTGGCATGGATTGCTGAGGCAGGGTTGCTATTAGTGATTGTTTCCAGAGAGCAGACATTTTGCTGGAAGAGAAGCAGACAAAGGTAATACAGATGGTGAATGGCAGGAAATATATGTGCAATAAACCAAGCCAGAAGTGCACTGCCCTTCTCCAGCAATGAAGTTTGCAACTTTGTGATTTTTTTTCCTTTTGAAGAAGAAGAAGAAGAAGAAGAAGAAGAAGAAGAAGAAGAAGAAGAAGAAGAAAGAAGAGATGAATGGGAGTGTTTGTGTCTGAGGACTGAGGGTCTATTTACTGTGTGAGGAGGGATGGCAGGATCGATTCATTATAAAGTCTATTCTTGTAAGATTATCAGAAAGGGGTGGAAAGGGAATCTTTACATTGAAGGTTGTTAAATGGAGCATGTCCTATAAGGCAAATATTAAAGTTCCAAACTTTTTTGGAGTTAATTATCATTGACTTTTGATTGAAATGAAAGATTAACTTTATATCTTTGTGGCTATTTTGACCCAATTTTCAGGGAATGGCTATAATTACACATACACACACACACACACACACACACACACACACACACACACACACACACACACACACACACACACACACACAATTTGTACAAGGCTTTAAGCTCATTTTTGAACCATTGTTATGCATGTATCTAAATAACCAGGTAACTATGGGGAGATATTTCATTCTACATGTTGAGGGGTATGACTATTAGCGAACCCATAACATTAATAAGGCCCATATTTTAGAAGGTGGTAAGTTTTGGAGGGGGCTTGTTATATGTAGTTATTAGGCAGAAAAGTGGCAGTGTTTACTAATGGAAGGGAATAATATGTTAGTTACCTTCTGTGTAATGTTTATTGCTAGATATACAAGCTGGTCTTAGAATGGGCAGACACATCAGAGATTATACTGCTAACATCCAGTGGATAATGCAGAATGGAAGAGAGTTGTAGAGAAATATTTACTTCTGTTTTATTGACCGTTCTAAAGCATCTGACCATAACAAACCTTGGCAAGTACCAAGAGAAGTGGGGATACCATGCAATGACATAGCTACTTCAACTTCATCTTGTGCTGCTCTCAGAATGCTGAGCCCCCCCCCCCTTTCAACTTTTCTTAGGAGCAAAAAAAAAGTTAATTCTTGGCCAGATACACACCCCTTGCACTTGCTGTAGAAGCCAATTTGGTCCCATTTCTGTGCACTGCTCCCAAACACCTCCTCCTTCACAATTTTTGTTAAAAAAATGGTTTTCTTTTAAAGTGTAGCAATGTAGCAAGCAGTTGCTGCAGTTTAGAGTCTGCACTAAATGCTGTAACACCCAGGTTTAAGTTTAAAAAAGAAATGTTTTTAAATTTCCTTGCTAAAGTTTAGACCACACAGGGAGTGGTACAGCTCTCAGGACTGACTGCAAATGTAATACTGGCTTTTAAAAGCCATTATGCATTAAAGAGCGATTGGGATCAGCCAACTGTGCCTCCTAACACATGGACCCTTGGACAGTTGCTCTTCTTCCCACCCTAGCTAAACTACTGATACCATGTCACCTTATCACCTCATGAAGAATCTAAATGCAGAACAACATGCAACAGTTACAACCAAGTATGGAGTAAATGACTAGTTTGAGACTGGGGAAGGACTGAGACAAGGCTGTATATTGTCACCCTACATATTTAATTTATATGCTGACTATATCATGTGAAATGCTGGCTTAGATTAATTAGATAATAGGATCAAAACCACTAGAAGAGATATCAACAACCTTGGATATGCAGATAATACCACTCTGAAGGCTAAAACTGAGGAATAGTTGGAAAGTCTGTTTACTAATGTGTATGAAAAAAGTGCAAAACATAGTTTGCTGTTCAACATCAAAAAAACTAAAATTATGTCATCTAGCCCCATCAAAGCATTGCAGATAGAGGGGGAAGAAGTGGAGGCAGCTACAATTTTTATTTTGCAGGGTTCAAAAATTTCTGCAGATGGTGATTGCAGCCATTAGATTAAAAACACTTACCTTTTGGAAAGAAATATAGAGTACATATAGACTGCACAATGGTGCAGTGGTTTGCATTTTCACCTTACAGCAAGAGGTTCTCTGGTTCAATTCTTGACTGGGGTGCCTTCTGGGCAGAGTCTGCATGCCGTCCCTGCATCTGTGTGGGTTTTCTGTGAGTGCTTCAGTTTCTTCCACATTATAAAGACATGCATCTGGAGCATTTTACCCAGGGCCTCTACTGAAAATTGGCTTGTTCCAAGTTGGACTTTTCCAGTAAACAAGTGATAAATAAATAAAACATTTTAAAAAGCAAATACATCACATCATTAGCAAAGGTCAGTATAGCCAAAGGTATGGTTTTCCCAGTATTAACATACGGCTGTGAGAGCCAGAGTAAAGCTACACAGTAGAAGAGCAATGCTTTTGAACTTTGGTGTTAGAGAAGACTTTTGTGAATTTCAATGACTTCTAGAGGGTTGAATCAATCGATACTTAATGAAATAAATGCAGATTGTTCACTGGAAGGCCTGATGATAAAACTAAAAATCAAATACATTGGCTGCATAATGTAATGACTGGACTCACTGAAGAATATACTGGTGTTGGAAAATATTGTATTCCAAAGAAGAAGGGAAAGGCAGAGACTAAGATGGATCTCTGTCATTATTGATGTAATTAATATGAGTTTGCAAGAACATGAGGAGCCAGTTATTGACAGACAGGAGTGGCACGCTAAAGTTCTTCACGTCAGGAAGAGTCAAACCCAGCTAAGAATGTAAACAACAGCAAATGTTTGTTATGAGTTGCTCAAAGAGTAAAGTGACTTTCTGTTGGGTCTGGGTAGACTCTTTAATTAACTGAATAAGGCCTAGGTCAGTGAGGTAGTCAAGTGCAGGCTTCTTTTTGTGGTTGAGGTTACAGTCCCAGAGAATTATAGATAATGCCTATGTGATTAGTGATATGAGAAAAACTTTAATTAAGTAGATGCTTAAATTTTATGATATTTGATGGGGGAGGGCTATAGACTAAAGTGAGGTTAGTTTGTTAAGCCTGTTGATGTGCAACTTTATGATTTCTCATTTTGGGGCAAGGTCATTGCTGGATGTGCTCTACATTAGGAGAAAGGTTTTGAGGTTTTGTTTTATAATACTTGTTTCTGGTCTGCTGTTGAACAGGAAGTATCATCTGAAAAGTGATGATTAAGACTGGGTGTGTCACTTTTTAAACAGGAATCAATGATACATACTGCATCTGGTTGTGGGTGTAATGAAAGGAGTCTAGTTGTTATGCTCTGTTCTTAAGTCTACCTGCACTATAGCTGTAAATAATTGCTTGATAATTAGTTGAAGGAAGTATAGAGCTTGAGGGACAGGGTTTGTTTCAATATAACTTCATATTAATAAGGTATTTATTATGGGAGACAGCTAGATGGCAAATCTTAAGAATTTGATTACAGGTGGAGAAGGAGATTTTGTTTTATGGGGGAAGTAGAGTGGGAAAAGGAGGGGTGGAATTATTTAGGTTATTCCTGTCAGAGTGGCAGTGTTAGTTGTATGGAAGGAAGGGAGTAAGTGAATACTGGCCCCGGGATTCATGAAGCTTATGCCAGGAGCAGGCATAGCGTAGGCGGTATAATGCCAAATATGGCCACCGAGCGATTCAGGTACGATACAATTCCACGTGCACTACCGGCGTACACTAGATCTGCGCAGCCCTCGGCTTAGGTATGCTAATCACCCCATGCACAGTGCCACACCATGCAAATGAAGGTACATAGTGATTCATGAAGTGGCGCAGGCATAGCGTAAGCCCACAGAAATGTAAACCAAAAAACATGGTTTACATTTTTCCAAACAGAACAATGGAGCTATGAAAGCGGACCAGACTCATGCATTACAAAGTTAACATATGCCAATGGCTAAATATACAGCCAATGGCATAAGAAAAAATGCACAACACCTAAAAAACAACATTTAATGTCATGTCCACAGTAACACAAAGTACAACTGCAGGGCATGTGTGCGCAAATGGGAACACAAAGAAAATATATACAAATGTCATAAAATTGCAATGTAATACAAATCATGATTTCACCATAATACTCAATGGTATGCATGGTACACCACAACCAAGCTGCAAGGGTTGCTAAGGGTCTGTGACAGTGTTCAGCACGGTAACTAGGAATTAGTAGTCAATGCCATGCAAATGAGGCAGGTAATAGTAAATCCCAAACATCCCGCCGGACTAAGGATGTACCATACGGCGCAGCGCTACAACACCGAGGAGTGGTTTAGAGGTATATATGACATCAGCAGTGGGGTGTGCCACTGTAGCTGTAAGCACATTGGAGCAATGCAAATCTGGCCTGGCCGTTGCTAAGCAAAGCTGCAGGACAGGGGTGGGAAGGTAGGTATAGCATCGTTTAGCTGAGAGCACATATGGTGCCTGAAAACGCATGTGTACAGGGATGAAAACGTGCCCAAAACCCGGTAAGTGGACGCATGCGCCGCACACCATAGCTCAAACAGGAAGGTCAGGGGAAGAAAATAAGGAAATGCCGCAGTAGGGTAATTGGAGTACAACTGAGCAATTAACACCTATTAACTCACAGCGGGCAATTGACGGCAGCTGATAAGTCTGCTTGCAGAAACATGCCAAACAGGATAGGGGAGGTGTCGGATTGCAAAGAAAAGAGAACTGTCATAGCAGAGCAAAGCAAATCTGCAGTAGACTGGCCATAAAACACATTACGCAAGATAAGCCAGGTTTAGGAAAGTACAAATGAAAGCAGGCTGCTGGATGCATGCCAGAAAATGGGAGGTGAAATGTTAAGAAATGTAAAGGTAAGGGCAAGAGGTAATCCACAGCAGACAAATGTAATTCAACACCAAAGGCACTACAATAGTAGTTCCTGTCGTAAAACACATAAGATACCCTGTAGCTACAATCGTACATATGCACCCCATGACATCATCAGTGTTCACAGCACAATATTATAAAGTGTGAAAGCACCTCACACACACCTGTGTATTCCCAAACACTGCACCATAGATGTAAACACATGGGGAACTTTTACAATGTACATGTTGGGAGCTGCCATAGCTGTGATTCATCACCATGTGTTAGTGACTGAAGGTGTTGTGGAGGATGATGCTGACAACCACCGCAGGCCCCGGAGGAGGAGAAGAGTGTTCAGACAAAGGGTAACCTACCAGGGGCTACATGATCTGGAGATAGTAGAGCATTACAGGGTGGACAGGGACATCTTACAGCAAATAGTTGAGCTGTGCCGGCCACGCCTGAGAACCAGAAACAACAGAGGGGAACCCATCCCAGTGGACACGAAGGCACATGTAAGCATGTGAATTCTAGCCACAGGTACCTTTCAAAGGCCAACTGGAGATATAATGGGGATCTCACAGGCATCAGCATCCAGGGTACTACACCAGTTCCTGGATGCCATGTTACTACATGCCAATGAGCATATATACTTCCCCGAAACTCAGGAGGAGTTGGCTAGCAATATGCATCTCTTCCACCATGTGGCACACTACCCGGAGGTACTGGGTGTGATAGACTGCACACACATACATATCAAGTCACCACCCGGTGAGCATGGTAGGTGCTACATAAACCACAAGGGATACCACTCCATCAACTGCCAGGTTGTGTGCAATGCCCAGGACATTATCATGGATGTGTGTGCTGGCAGCCCTGGAAGCTACCATGACTCCTACATCTGGCATGCCTCACAGCTGTATCAGGTATTTGTCAGGGGGGACATCCCACATGGCCACCTTGTGGGGGATGCTGGCTATGCACTGGAGCTGTGGATGATGACTCCCATCAGAAATGCACACACACCCATGCAAGAACGCCATAATGAGGCACACGCACAAATCAGAATCATCATAGAGCATGTGTTCGGGATGCTGAAATCACGGTTCCATTGCTTGGACATATCTGGTGGAGCCTTGCAGTACTCTCCAGGCACATGTGCCCACATCTTCATAGTATGTGCCATGCTACATAATATGATCCTGCGGAAACAGCTGCAGCAGGGACATAATGGTGAAGGCCCTCACAGCCCACCGCAATTGCCAAGGCCATCACAGGCACACACACATGACCACCTGTAAATTGTAATGTATAGGTGGCCTACTGTGTGAATCCTACATAGGCAGCCCTCAACCATTGCACACACAACAGCTATTGGAACAAGGAATGTCAACACCTGAACAGTACATGCACCTATCAGCATATGTTGGTATTGTATGTATAGGTTCCTAGGTACATCGGTAGGTACATGCCCGATTGTCAGAGGCCATTCATCAATCGAGGCAAACAGTGTCTGCTGTCGCCACCACATCGAGTAACCAACTGACCCTCAGTGGAGCAGAGCCAATTGCGTGATTCATGTGTGTAATCACTGCTCCCCACACACTCTGCATGGATTCCCTGGTGTGTTAATGAGGGGCTCCATACAATGTAATAATGGATGTAGTGGCAAAGCATGGGGTGTACCCATGACAGGTATCTGTCACCCCAGCATGCTCCATCTATGGTTGTGTGAAGGTGTAGCACATTATAGTGTGTGGCTCACTGTGACATACATTCCCAATGCTGGAGCACATCCATTAAACATCACTTGGACATACCATTAATAGGTCTCATCCATATGTAAACTGAGTTACCCATTTGATTGCAGTATGGAGTAACAGCCGTAGTACAGTCCACATACAAAATGCCATAACATGTGTACAAATCCCAGATTCTCAAGTGGTAAATGCACTGACTGTCGTGCATGTTCCCTGTACCATGTCCTGCAAGGGACGTTACATAATCCTGAAGGCATGAATAATGGATGGTGGATGCAGGTCATCAGATCAGGTTTAGCACGTTAGTGGGAATATGCGTTGCCCAGTGCTGGTAAGCGTCATTTAAACATGACTATATGGATATGCGCGAAACAGGGCTAAGCTTCTCTGAATATCATGCAGATCACGGTCAATGATGTCCAGAACAGGTGAAACTAGCATTATTCACCCCTGTACTAATAGTGCCTGCTCTGAAGGGTAAAACGACCACTGCCAGGAGTAGAACACACAATCATGTACACAATCACCTAACACTAAGCTACCCAAGATGTACCAACGGCAGGAGTGTAATGTGACAGGTTCAAACACAAATGTGCGGAGTCCAGGAAACAGTATACACCGACATGTACACAATGAAAGGTGTATTCTCCCTCTCACTCTCTCTCTCATATATATATATATATATATATATATATATATATATATATATATATATATACACATATCATAGAGATAGAAAGGGAGACAGAGAGATATATGTTGATATATATGGATTCACTTATATCTGCAAATATATAGATAGGTCAACAACATGTACACAACCATGGAGGTAGAAATAAATAGGATACTGACAACTATGGAATGTGTCACATACTGACACGCATAATCACGAGGCTTAAAAACCAAAAGAACACAGTAACACTGGAACCACGTGTAATATTATCATGATATTAAGGGACATTTAGTTATCGCTGCCGGTGTTGCAGTCCATGTAGGTACTGTGCTCAACTGTGTTTGTGATTGCTGTAATCTGTGTATGTGTGTGTTGAGGGTGCCGTGTGCGTTTCCGTGCGACTGTAATGTGTGTGTGTGTGTGTTTGCATTGTGTGTCTGTTAGTGCTAACTCGGAGGTAGATCAGTACGGTAGGTGTGGTCATAGCTGGCCGTAGGCATACATTACCACCTGTCCCACTTTAAGAGAGACAGCCCCCCCCCGGGCAGTTGTGTCCTGACAAAAAATATTAAAAAGGGCAAATGTCCGAGATTGTAGGACATAATTATGTCCCGTATATTATGTAATAGTTGCATTAAATAGTTATGCCTGTATCTACAAAACATAAACATTACAGGAAACATAATAAGTAGCTAAAGTGCTACAAGAATAAGCATGTATTCAGGATAAAAGTATGTTCTATCCTGTGTACTGACCATGGGTATGTGTCGGCCTGTAAACACCGATGTGTGTCCTGCAAATGTCCCACTATGGCCATTTGAAAAGGTGGCAACCCATGCCAAAGAGGCACAATCCCCAACACAACTGTAATGAGTGCGTATATAATGAGACAGCTGTCATTTAGTAACATTCCTAAACATATCGCTGTATTTCCAGAGGTATGGAAGTATCAACCTCACCTGCATACTATATAGAAACCAATTAACAATGGCTCAATGTATAAGCGTGTAACAACCATAGTTCAGTCTACTAAGTGATAGGTCTTCAATTAGGGAAGGAGCCCACACACACATATATGGAATATGTAGAAATGCAGTCCTCACAAACCTGTATATGCTATGTACACCCACCTACATCTCCCCCACACCCAAAACAATTGCAATACAGACTGTAATAACATCACAAACATCCACTCACTCAATTACATAGGCAGAAGTGTTAACATACCTTGTGAGAGACACATTTGTAAAGGCGCCATGTGAAATCATAGCTGTTGTATAATGGAACAGACAGAGATGTTACAGGATTTGTTTGCAATAGTCCCTTATCAGACGGCTGAGATGACAGGTACACTCACATGTAGAACCACATACTCTAGCCGTCACACACAATCCACAGGGGACATGAATTCAAAATATCCATGTCTCTACAAATAGCAGTTGCAATTCCTCACAACAAAACACATACAGGCCGTCTCCCCGAAGGTAGGGCAAAAGGGCAATGCCCAAGTGGAGAATTAAATTATACCCCACTGTTGCTGCGTAATTGGTGAATGGAGTAGCTGCACGGCTGATGTGCATGTAATAATTTACTCAGGAACACCAATTGGCGGAAGGAAACCACATGTTACAGGTATCGACGTATATAAGGATGACTTGCCATACATTCAAACCGTATGCTCATACCATAGAATCATTTAAACAGTAAAGGTGTAAGAGAGAGATATTTACAAAGATTCGAAACGCTAACAAGGTATGTAGAACACGCAGTATGTTAGTGTACATAGAGCCTGTTTTGTATTAATTAAAAGTGTACGCAATGCATAAAGTGGGAAAAGGTATTCTGTAGTGATGTCTTGTTGAGCATAGCAATGCTTGTAGAAATTGTGTGTCCTGCTGTGGGCCACAAGGTAAACATCACATACACCACAAGGGATGTTACATGAGGACTTTAAACAGAACAATTCCACTCCACCCGCCATCAGTGGTAGGGTATGTCCAACAAGTACATGCCATAGCAGGGGATAGTATATGTTGATATACTGTCACAGTAGGCATGTGTATGGGCATATAACGACAATAACATGCCTAAGGTGGTCCTGCTGTGCAAGTATGCTTTGCATTATGGGAAAATGTGTAAAATATGTGTAATGTACAGTATTGTAGGTAGATGTTAGATATTCTACACAGCACAACTGTTATATCATGCAAACAAAAGGTATTGTCTATTGGCATGTACAATACACAATAACAGGATACATATGGCTTGTAGTCACGGGACACTGTAACAGCATGAAAGGTAATCGAAATGGAAGAGCTACTCAATTAACCATGCACAAAGGACATGTAATAGCTTCACAGGTACATAGTGAGGTACTATGCTGTCTGGCAAGTCTATGTGTAAGCCCAACTACAGTGTTTACACTGGCGGCACCTCTCTAGGGTAGTGTCCTGTCTGTGAACAGCAGAGCCATGTGTTACCTGCACCTCTGTACAGTACAGCCACTGCAGTGATCCCTGGTGTATCAGTGTGACCGCCTACAGAGTCACCTATGACCGGTGTGTTGGGTATAACACCCTATTGGCTGTAGTTGATCGGCACACATGAGTCTGTGGGCTATAAGCAATTGTTGTTGTGTTTGGTAATGAGGGCTGCCTCTGGTGCCTACACAGAGTATGGAGAGGTTCTGCAAATGTTGTACTCATACTATGTGTGGCCTGTGGTGGTGGAGATCTAGTGAGACTATGTGATGAGTGGGGTGTGTTGCAAATGTTAAATGTCCCCATGTGAATGTCAGGTCCAGTTTGGGTTGGTAAGAGCATTACTCCCAGCATGGCTACATATGAGCATCTCCCACAGGTGGTAGTGTCGTATGTTGGGACGTGAGCATTGACTGTGTACATGAGACAATTGCTCTATTGACACATGTTTGCCATATTCATCATATAGACAGGCAATAGCACTGGTACATGACACTTGGACATGCCTGTATATTAAACCATGTCTCACAAGATATGTGAGTTACATGTGTACAACAGCTGTTGTACTGTAAGCAAGCTGGAAATGTAAGGACAGACAGTGTACTTGTAAGACATGAGTTGGAATGGGTGCTATAGTAATTAGTAGCTCATGAAGTGATCACATGTTCTGAGCAAGTGCTGAGCATGAATATGCAATACAGATAGGGTGTTGGATAATATCAACCCACTGCAACCCACAAGTGGAGACGACAGTCATAATTGGAGGCACTGCACTATTACCCTGCTGAGTATGGTCTGCAAGTCTATGAACGTTTATCAACGTAGATGTTAGCAGTACAGAAGTAGATGACAGTACGGATGATTTCACACTGCATAGCATACCTGTGACAGGTCATAGGACATCATCACCCATACCATGTTCCAGCTACACTGAGTATACTAGATGTACCTTCGTATGTCACAGGAGTGTTCTACCAGTGGCCTGTTGACAGAAGCAACACTACAAAAGTTGTCTGAGTGACATGTGCATATCACACCAGTGGCAGCTACCGTAAAACAGGGTTAATGTTGTGTACTCCCCCATCATTGTAGCCCATACCACATAGACAAATGGGAGGCATCTGTGTATGTAAGGATGTGAATGTCCATGACCTAGGAGCAATAGCTGTCTCAGTGTTGTGGACAACATACACAATGGGCTTTGTGGGTGAGGTGTGTGACATATGTGCACAATCTGACAGCTAATAATAGCATTGTCACTGCTAGGTGAATAACCCTGTACCCATTAACTACCACCTAGGCAGCGGTCAACATTATGGACACTGTGTAAGGGATGGTGCTGTGCAATTCACCTCCCTGAGTTGGTGACGTCTCCAGACCGATTAGGTAGTCATACAAGGCACCCATGTCATGACAGGGTGCCATCCATGAGCATGGAGATCATTGGACAGGCATACTCAGCACTCAGGTGACCAATATCGGATCACATATCACCTTTAAGGGGTATTGGCCATGGGTGGATGGGTGATACCAGCCTTCACAATCCTCACCTCCACTATGCAGCATGCTGGCTACCCTGCATAAAGACGTGCTACACTGTGATGTTGGACATGCTACACATACATATCCTGATCTGAAACACATACGTCATGGACAGCAACGTCCTACGACAAGGATCGCCACATGCTGGACAGATCCCTGTGCCATACATGTTACATACTCCTGCCATACCATGCAACCCTGTCCATCAAAGCTGCACATGTCATCTCTGTCATACATGGTGCGATGACCGCATGGTAGATGTATTATTAACTGTCTGGATCAGTAATGTGGCACTGATGCACCTCGCGGTGGCAAAATGGTTGTCAGATACAGCTAGAAAACCATGCCCGTACATGCCATAGTTGATAACCATCCCTGCGAATTACGTCCAGCTAGTCATTGTCCCATGTCTATCACATGTGCCACACAGGCGATACGTGGTAGGATGTTGAACTGCTGTACAGTGCCATGTAGATGTATATGGCAAAACACATGAATGTAAAGGTTTCCATGTGTATGTGTGCATTGTCACTGCTCATGTCCATTAAGGCAGTGTATGTGTTGATATGTGACATATACACAGCATCAAGGTCAACAGCATTACTGTGGACACATCCAGGCATGTGCTGATAGGTAAGAACACCAGTACAGGCAAACAGACATGCCCACATCAAGACAGCATTCACATGGAGTATGAACAATGTAATGAGGTGACTCACATATATGGTGATGATATCCAATGCATAACGGGTGTTACATGTGTGTGACACAAACATGGCAGCCATGTCAGTGTCATGACGATTTGCAAAGATAACTGTTCAGATGTACTAGATTTAATACAAATGTATGTGCAGCTGTATCTCTGTACATCTCTGTGATACTGTGACCTGTCTCCATCATTATGTCTTCCAGATAATGCCTCATTCACGCCTGTCAGCGTATAGCCTCCTGGAGGATGATGCCCTCATCCCGTACCTCCATGAGAACTATGAGGTGTTGTTCAGCCATGTGCCACAGCTTGCCCAGTAGCATGATGACCTGTGGCAGGACCTTCGCAGGAGGGTTAATGATGTGGGTGGCCATAACCGCACCTAGCAGCAAGTGCGCAGACACTGCATGGACCTGATACGACATGCGAAACAGCGTGCCAATGCAATCACCAGGGAACAAGGTGGAACAGGTAGTGGGCCACCAACCCAGCCCCCACTCACACACACCGAGGAGCTAATGGCCAGCCTGGAGACACCTACAGAACAGTATCCACAAACAATAGCTGCCATCGTGGAGGTGGGTGTCTCCCAACCAATGAGCCTGGAGTTGCCTGGTAAGTCACTACTGCACATATGACTATTATATCCCATTTAGTTGCATGTGTCACTGTACAATATGTAATGTAACATCATATGCAAGGTATGTTTACACACATGCCGCATACTACAGTATGCTACCCTGTGTATGGACACATGTGCATACTATATGCTATTGTACAGGCAAATGTGTTAACATGCACAGTGCATCCTGTGGCTGTCATACAGTCATGGATAATGTTCAAACTGCTGTGTCACCCCTATACAGGTACCTATGGCGTGCCACACAGATATCAGTCCGTTGCAGGTGAGACAGTTATCAGTGTCAGGCATGTTAATGCATATATCTACACATCATGTGGCCAGTTAACACATGTACACATAATGTATGGTCCAGTCACGATATACAGGTCGCATCTGTCATCATTCACACTGGCTACCCATGTGCAATATATACAAACTAAATGAAACACCGACATGAAACCACAGTATCTGTCCTTACTAGATGTGTGGACAGCTGTGCATACAACGGTGGAGGTGTTCAATGTAGGCATATGCACTATACATTGGAACAACACATGTGTGGTATGCAAACAGTACCATACAGTGAGCTGGGATATGGGCAGCTCACAGGAGTCACCATTGTATAATATGCCCCTGCAATGGGTGCACACATTGTGATGTGCCATCTGACATGTCCCAGACATGTAGTGTTCCGGCTGCAATATTGTCTCACTATCCCATAATACATACCCCACATACCAAACATACAACCCGTTGTCTGCATAGCCCTGTGGACAGTGACATATCTGACATCTATGGGTGTATGTCATATGGGACAACACAGACATGTGAGATAGATAGCCATCACAAACATTTGACCAACACATGTTCACACATGGCCATGGAGGATGGCCAGAGACATGTAGCAACACACAGTAGTTGTGATGTGTATACACCCTGTTGCACATTGTCCACACATGGTCCAACTATAGCCTTAGTTGACTGATTATATAGTTGATGTGGAACACTGGACATCCTAAACGCCTGTGCACAGCTAGTGGAGGTGTCACTTAATTCGACCATATAAGATGTGTTGAACATCACGACTGTGTCATAGCATGACAGTAGTCACCTATACAGCTTCCACAGACATTGACACCACATCAGGCCACAGATACCGTAATTTCGCTTGCTGCTGTAGGACATCACTGTCAGCCATGCACCTCATGTGTCTGGTACATTAATGTCATGTGGGACATGGTGTATTGACAAGTCTGCTATGTGTGGACATAGTTGCCAGGCAGCTAAGACTTTGTAGTAGTTGTGCAGGGGTGTCATCCGTAGGTCTTCCAGTGACCTGTCACATGACACAGCATGGTTTGGTGTGTATACACCTCAGCGACGTGGGTCACAATCCACAGTTATGTAATGTGTATGCACACAGTTATGGCTATGCACTGTGTGCGTATTACACACTGTATAGCACTATAGATGCCTCATGATGCCATGCAATGGCACAGTGTCTGTACTTCACACTGTATAGCAATGTAGATGCCTCATACTACCCTTCAATGCTCATGCACATTTGCTAAAAGTGCATTCTATCTGTAGGCATACAGACAACACTGCAATGTGATACCCATTACAACGCTGTACATGTGTCAGGACACCATTGTGTAAGACATGTATGCATGTCAATGCACACATCAGCAGATTACATGTCAAGGTCACTTCAGCCATGTGTACTGTTAACCTGTGCTGGTCCACATGGTGTATCACAGGGATGCATGCTTACTACCATGATTGTGTGAACTGCATGGCTACTGATATGACACCTGCTTGCTGTTGTGTGCAACCCACGGAGGTATGCTAACTACCACTATTAATGTCTGAGTTGCATGCCGTCTGCTGTATCACATGCATGCTGCATGCCATCTGCTACTGATATGACACCTGCTTGCTGTTGTGTGCAACCCAGGGAGGTATGCTAACTACCACTATTAATGTCTGAGCTGCATTCTGTCTGCTGTATCACATGCATGCTGCATGCCGTCTGTCAAATCACATGCATGGTGTGTGTGTGTGTCTATGTGTCTATTGTAATGTAGAGTCTTTCTTTGCATTCACAGGTGATGTAGGTGCATTACCCTCCTGCTGTCCATCTGATGTTAGTGCCCCCACAGATACTAGCAGTGATGAACATATGCATGAAGTACAGGCAGGGTTGTCAGGGGCTGAATCTCCGCCAATGGTTGACATCCCAACTATGTCCCCCTCTTCCCCGCACACAGTTCTCATGCCAACACATACCCCATCACCAGTGGTCATAGTGGAAGGACAGTCAGCATGTGTTAGCTCGGAACAGGAATGTGTGGTGGCTACAGAAGGTGTGTCTCCACACCATGGTGTCAGTGTAACGACTGCAGATGTGCCACACAGGCATGTGGCCAGTGCTGCTCGTAGGAGGACATCTGGCAGACATGCACCTGCAGGAAAGAGCACAGCAGCTGGTGTTACCAGATGCATTTTCCAGACTGTAATGGTGGCACAGGAACATGCTGAATGGCAGAACAGTGAAGGGCAGAGGCTTCAGAGGGCTGCTATCCGTACTCTAAATGACAACATCCAGGCATTGGCAAATGTTCAACAGCAGATTGCTGATGTTCTGGATAGGCAATTGGGTGACATGGTTGGAATCCTTGACCGTGGCATGGCAATGCGCAAGCGTGAGCTGTCTGTGCTGGAACATCTGGTAGGAGTGAGGCATAGGCTACATGGACGTAGGCCAGCTACACCACCTAGTGCAGGTCAACGTGAACGAGCCACCTCACATGCCCGCTCCCATAGTGCCAGTAGCAGTAGCAGTGCAGCTGGTGCTATGTTGTCCACACCAGGACACAGCAGGCCACGTGGACGTGGCCCTGGACGTTCCCAGCGGGGACACGGTTCCAGTGGACAAGTGTCATCGGACAGTAGCCAATCTGTACCTTTGCCTGGTAGTGCCTGTGCAACCCCTGGCAGGCACAGGTCATGTGGCCATGGCCGGACACAGTGAGCTGTACATCCTGGTCTGTACAATCTGGAGCTGTCAATAATACCCCTGCGTAGGCCTGACAAAAGGCAGAACTGTGTGCACACATACACGCACACAGCAGAAACATCTGTAGGGCACTGCAACACCCACATGCATAACTACCACACATGTCCAATCAGATCACCGGATCTTACCCACACACATGATGCCATCCACTGGTGCAACCTATGCCCCTGGCAAACATTATCACCCTGTGCATATGATGATGCCTGTGCTGCATCCCTGTCATCCAGACCATTGGTGCAGGGACATGCTCATATGGTCTGATGCACAGGGTGAACAGAATAGTGAGATAAGTGTATATGACATTAGTTGTGTACTGTTGACACGCACCAGACATACCATGTAGTAAGGTTTATAATGCATTGTTATATGTTCACAGTATGTGCCTTGGTAACAATGGAACAGCATGTTGGTAATTATGCCCTACTTCCCTCCTTAAGGTCCAATTGCATGAGCCATTACGTTACAGTGTTTGCAGTTGGAGTGCATTGTTTTATGTTCACAGTATGTGTCTTGGTAACAACAGTAACAGCATGTTGGTAATGATGCCCTGCTTCCCTCCTTAAGGTCTACTTGCATGTGCCAATAAGTAGCAGTGTTTGCAGTTTCACATGTGTAAATGTGGAGTACTCACAGGCATGTATGGCAATACCAGCATGCTATACGTAGCCTCAACCTCACTGTTAGAAAGGCTACCATTCCACAGATGTCCACACATCTACTGATCCAGAAGCATGTGGGCTGTTTAATAGGCTACAGTGGCTAGAGACATGACATCCATACCCGGTCACATCACAGGTATGTTGACATGGTGTGGGGGGTTTACACAGCGGTCTGGCCGATGATAATGTTAGAGGCCACTTGATAGCATGAGGCCTCACTGTGTAGCAGTAATACCCTGTCACATTATAGGATGAGAACACACACAGACATACACAGAAACACACAGTAACATGCCCACACTCACGGGGTCAACAACATTATAACGCACACTCGATAGTGTTGAGGTGAGGACACCTGTCTATGTGGTAATCACCCTCATAGTACTGTGCACCCACACAACGCGACACAGAGAATAAACATGTACAGGTAGCCAGTAAGGCTGAGACTGATGGCATCAACAGGGTAGTAGACTGCATCACCATGAGGGGTTAGGGATCCTGTCTGCTCTGTATGGTAGCATACACCCTCACTCCATGCAGCAGACAGCCATACATACACACACACACACACACACACACACACACACACACACACACACACACACACACACACTCACACACTGTGGAGTCCACAAATGTCATTCACATACAGATAGCTGACATGTGTGTGATACACACACCACCCCTGCCTATGTCATGCTTTCGACACTGCAGTATGTACAGATCTCTACAACAGTGTACAGGGGTGTGTAACAATTGGGATGTATTCCCCACCATATGTGGCATATATGGTCACACAAGCAAACACACATGGCAGTACTGTGAATGATATACCTGCTATACCTGCTATATGATGATACGTCTGACAGGCATGCAGCAGTATTGGCCGCATTATGTGTACCAACACTACTTTCGGCAATTGTGCTACTATATGCACACGGGAGGACATAAGTGTTACAGGTGTCAAGTGACTTACAGTCAGTAACACCCCGACCACTGTGTAGGTTGTATGTCTTCACCGTCAAGTAACAGTAACATAGAGTACTTTTTGCATGTGTAATGGTAGGATGGCTTGTGACACACCTGTGAGCTTCTTCGGCAAACATCCATCTGCAAAGGTGGATCACCACTTTATGTACACACATCCATCCATACCTGATGTACATCCTACTGTACTGTCAGTATTTCACCATATACAGGTGTCAATGATGGGGCTGCATTGTAACTGCATGTTGTAGTTAGGCACAGATAAATTACATACATCAGCTACTGCACATGCATGGTAGCTGCATGCACACCACTACAAGTACATGTGTGTTGGTCCTACATGCCTGTCATGTAGCCATATTTGTATGCATTGCAACTGGTGGACATGTGTGATGACATACATAACACATGGACTGTTGTATGATATGATGGTTGTCATGGATAACTAGTACAGAGGGAATGTTACCTCAGTCAACATTGCTACCTTATGTACTGTTAGCATTCAACAGCCAAGGACCTACCTTCCATGTGCATGCATGTGATTGCTGTAGGCACTTGTCTGCACGGAGGACATTAAAAGCTATGCTATGTACATATGTGTTGTGTGTGTGTGTGTGTGTGTGTGTGTGTGTGTGTGTGTGTGTGTGTGTGTGTGGTCCATGTACATATCCACTGCGATTACATGTATGTCATATCCAAACATGTGTGTTCTTTAGTGTACAGCGGCAGTCATCTGTTACAGCTGTGTAAGACCCAGGGCCTCTGTTATGTGTAGAGCCAACCTGGTTATGAACAGTGGTATCATTGCATTGCATAACACATGATGGAACCCTGTGAGTACATGTGTAGTCTGCACAGTTGCTGTAGACCTATGTACAGTCCACTGGTCATGAGTCACATGGTGTTGTGGTAATGTATGGATGTGTGTTGCTGGTCCAAGGACATGGTGATATCTGAGTGCTACATAGTAGAATGTGGCATTTACCTCTGTGATCTGCACCTGAGATATCTGTGATGGCTCTTGAGTATGTACTGGTCAGTTCATGTGAGTGGCCTTCATGTATGTGGGGACAGTAACACCATACTGTGCCCTTCCGTGTTTAGAATCCATGTGCATGCAAGACAGCCCTTTCTACTACTAAGTGTGTGAGCATGCCCATTACGCCATTGTGTAGATGGACACACAGTACATTCCAAACTGTGCCCTTCCATGTTTAGAATCCATGTGCATGCAAGACAGCCCTTTGCTTCTAATTAAGTGTGTGAGCATGCCCAGTACGCCGTTGTGTAGATGGGCACACAGTACATTCCAAACTGTGCCCTTCCATGTTTAGAATCCATGTGCATGCAAGACAGCCCTTCACTTCTACTAAGTGTGTGAGCATGCCCAGTACACCGTTGTGTAAATGGACACACAGTACATTCCAAACAGATGTGTGATACTGTGTGAGCATGCCCAGTGGCACCTTGTGTTGGTTATGTGCCTCTGTGTATGGGCAGCGCCACTGACATCCTGTATAGCGATGGTGGTCATCCAGGCAACAGATGTCCATACCCCACGTCAGGATGGATTCCTACATTGAACACACTGGTTGACTGTCTTGAAGGGTGTACTGTCTGTGGTGCATCTCGTATCTATGTAGTGTTGTAATAGTGCTCCGTAGATAGGCAGTTGTCCCGCTCACACCACTGCCGCGTGTTTCTCTACATCTACCTTGGGACAGTAATATGCTTTTAGACTGCTCACTCTCTATACATTCCCTATCGGCGTCTTTGCCTTTGCGGATGATGTCATCCACCTAGAAGTATGCCTCTGCGAGTGCTGTGTTCCAGTAATCTCAGTAGCGCGTTCTGTAACTGCATATATGCTGTAGTGTGATAAGGTAGTTAGGTGTATATTCGACTCCCAGCCCTGCCAAGTTCATGTGTGTCTGTGTGTGTGTGTGTGTTTCCAGTGCCTAGGGACAGAGTAATGCTTTTAGATGGTTCACTCCCCATACATTCCCTATCGGCGTCTTTGTCTTTGTGGATGATGTCATCCACCTAGAAGTATGCCTCTGGGAGTGCTATGCTCCAGTAATCTTGGTAGTGCATTCTGTAACTGCGTAATGCTGTAGTGTAATAAGGTAGTTAGATGTATGTTCGACTCCCAGCCCTGCCAAGTGTGTGTTTCCAGCTGCCTGGGGACAGAGTAATGCGTTTAGATGGCTCACTCCCCATACATTCCCTAGCAGCGTCTTTGCCTTTGCGGATGATGTCATCCACCTAGAAGTATGCCTCTGGGAGTGCTGCGTTCCAGTAATCTCGGTAACACATTCTGTAACTGCGTAATGCTGTAGTGTGATAAGGTAGTTAGGTGTATGTTTGACTCCCAGCCCTACCAAGTGTGTGTGTGTGTTTCCAGCTGCCTGAGGACAGAGTAATGCTTTTAGACAGCTCACTCCCCATACATTCCCTATTGACGTCTTTGCCTTTGCGGATGATGTCATCCATCTAGATGTATGCCTGTGGGAGTGCGGTGATCCTGGAACTAGGTAGCACATTCTGTTACTGCATAATGCTGTAGTGTGGTAGACTAGACAGGTAGGTGCTCGATTCCAAGGCATGGCAGGTGTGTGTGTTTGGCAGTTATACTGTATATGTTGGTATCTGTGAGTGGCTAGCTGCGGGATGTGTTCAGTGTGTTTTGTTGCTGACCTATATAGTGTCCACAGCCCACATATTCTGCCAAGACACTGGGTTGTCAACACATACATTTGCCAATAGGTCTGGTGAGTAACTGTCAGCAGCCCTAATCTTACCCTTGATACGGTCTGACCCGTGTGACGCAACAAAACACACGTGCCTTGATAGTAACAACACTACATGATGCAGGTGGCACATGTAGTTTCCTTTTCATTCCTGTCTAACACTTTGCTGTCATGTGGTCCGCTGTTGTGATATAAATGCCATATCTTCATATGTGTGTACATGTATATGTGTGTGTATATATATATATATATATATATATATATATATATATATATATATATATATATATATATATACAAATAATATATATGATATATGTAGATATAGATGTGGACATAGATGTGAACATATATGTCTGAGGACATCAGCACTATTGAATGTTTGTGCCGGATGATCTGTACGTGATAACCTGGGATCTATGTATATCTGCCATGGCGTGGTGGTAATGCACATCGTCTGTAGTGTGCAGGGTCACGGGTTGTAGTCGTGTAGACACCGGTTATTTTGTTGCTGGGAAGACCATGGGACATCGAATATGGTGATAGTAAGGCACCTGTTGCCAGTTGTGTATGGATCTGAGCGACACTGAGCAGTGGTTATTAATTTGGAGGTTCGGTATGGGTCATATAACTATTCATTAGAAGACTATACTATGCAGATGAGGTTGACAATAGTGTATCCCATTTATCACCAGGGTGTGATGCTGGTCCCTGGAGTGTATGTGTGTAGTCAGCTGGGTGCAGGTCTCGAATATAGTTGACAGCATGGGAGGGGGGTCAGGCATACTGTAAGTACATTGCAGAACTGTGCCTCAGGAGTGCTCCTGCCTTAGCACGCCTAAGCTAGGGGTGTGTCTATACCTGCCTGGTGACATTAGGAGGGATGACAGCAGTGGTGGGGTAGTCAGGGTGTACAGGCTGCACAAACAGGTGTTGATCAGCACAATCAGCAGATGACATGGCCAGCCCGCACCTGAACAGTACGGTAATGTGAGCAAGCAGCATACACACAGGTTTCGTCCACACTCTACACCACTGGTGTATACCTGCGGGGACATTTCATGACACAGTCCAACCAAATGAGACGGTCTGCAGCAGGCAACATATACCAACATGTGCAGGAGGCTGGGGCAGTGAGGATGTGTATGCTGCCGAACAACCCTTACTGGGGTGACATAAGACTTTATAGACCCAGGGTGACTTACCAGGGGGCTACATGGGCTGGGGATGGTGGACCACTATGGGGTGGACAGAGACCTCCTACAGCAGCTTGTTGACCTGTGCCTGCCACACCTAACACATCAAACGGGCCGAGGAAAACACATCACAGTGGATACCACGGTATGTGTTGGCCTAGGTGTACAAGCCACAGGTACCTCACACAGCACAACTGGGGATATCATGGGTATCTCACAGGCATCTGCATCCAGAGTATTGCACCAGTTCACAGACGCCATGTCAACACATGCTAGTGAGCACGTACATGTCCTCAACACACGTGATTAGTAGACCAGCAATATGCATCAGTTCAACCACATGGATGACTACCCTGGCGTACTGGGTGCTATAGCCTGCACAAACATACACATCAAAGCACTACCCATTGAGCGGGGTAGGGCCTATAGTCACTGCAGGGGCATACCCTCCAATAGCTAGGCCATATGCGTTGGCCAGGGCATGAGATTGAATGTGTGTGCTGTCTGCCCTGGAAGCTATGATGATTCCAATATATGGCTTCTGACACAGCTGTACCACACCAATGCCAATAAAGACATCCCCTACAGTCTCCTATTGTGGGATGCTGGGTAAACACTGGTGTTGTGGCTGATGACACCCATCAGCAATGCACACACACCTGAACACTCACACCATACTGAGGCGGATGCACAGGCAAGACATATACTTGTGCATGTGTTTGGGATGCTCAGTTCACGGTTCTGGTATCCGGACACATCCGGTGGAGCTCTGCAGTATTCACTAGCTACATGCATACAAGTTGTTATGGTATTTGCTATGTTACACAATCTTATCCTGCAGTAACAGTTGCAGCAGGAACAGCATGGGGCAGGGCCACACAGCTCAACACCACTGCCAAGGCCTGTACAGGCACAGTGTGACTTGGTGAAGGAACTACCTGAGCAGGGCCCAGTCAGCGAAAGCCCGTGCACAGTATGACCTGCCCTTGGCAAAGAGGCAACACAAGGCATTTGCACTGACAGAGTAGGTACCCACGGATTTCCCCTCTCTGACCCCCACACAGTACAATGGATGCCAAACATGACACTACCTGTGCTCGGCCATGTATAGGAGGTGCACTGTGTGCATCCGACATAGGCAGCCCTCCAGCACTGTCCTCAAGTCCAGAACACACCCAGGGTATGTCTACTGACCTAACAATTGGCAGTTGTATTAGAATGTGTATTTATCCATTGCTATGGTACGTATGTGAGCATACAAGTGACTGTGGTGGCCAAATGTTAGGGCAGCAGACAGTACACATCCATAGTGGCACCATGACCTCTGTAGCACATACGGGGGTCATAAAGGTAGCCTGTAGTACACAGGGTGTCCTAACCCACTGCAGATTATGGGCTGACCATCATGTGTGTCCATACAGCCCACATATGTTCCATACAGCTGGACAGATGTGGACCAATACAGACAAATGATATACGATGGCCTATGGAATGACCCCATCCCCCTAAGACACACACAGACTACAGCAGGCCAGGCAGTTTGATGTAGGTTGTGTAAGCTAGGATGTCCATCACCACTGTGCTGGTAATTAAAGCTGGGAACTGACGTACACTGGTATCCCTCCAACCAGCAATTTAGGTAGGTCCACACACTAACATGGAGTACCTGGCATACCAGTACAGTAGCGGCAGATGTGTACAACTGTTGGCTGTGCCCCCCCGTCAAACCTACACATGTGAGAGTCATGTGCGCCACCCACGGTGCTGTGTAGGACTGTGGTTGTGGTTGGATGTCCCCCCCATGCTATGCAGACATGTAGCAACTGTCAGTGCCACATGACCATTAGCTACCCTGCAGACACAGCATGACACCTATCTGTGTAGAATGGAGGGGTCATGCGATACAGTTGACCATACTTGGCATGCTCACACACATAACGGTATGACGGTAATGTCGGTCGACAGCATGCGTAACAGTCATACTGGGCATGCTCACACACTGAAACACAGGACAACCAGGCATGCATACACCAGTGGTCCAGACATATCTGCCAGTACATTGCTATACTGTTGGATGACTGCGCTGTATAGTGTGTGTGTGATCTATTGTCTGTACATATGCAATGGTCTATTGTTAATTCACATGAGCTATGTGCGCAGGGTACTGCTACCAACACGTGAATAGGGCGGTTCTTTGTTTGCGGACAGACCGACGCCTTTGGATACAGACTGGGTAAGGCACATTCCAGCAGGTGGGAGCAGTTGTGCGTGAGTTTGCACAGTGTTAAGCACTGCTGACCTCTGGTCACAGCACCTTATATCCGTTTAGACTCCACATTCCTTTGAGAGTGCACTACTGGCATACTGCTAGACAAACACGCTTACAGCCACTCGCTCACCGACATTTCCACTTACATTTGTCACTCACGCTGGATGTGTGTGATCCCTTGTGATGCGTATTACATTGGACTACATGACTATAGTATCGGGTATGTGTAAAAATTTTGCGACGGCAGGCGTTCGACTGTATGGACTCGGCGGCCTGTCCAGTGATGTAATCATATTATATGCGTGTTCCTCATACGATCTGCTCCCATCTGCCTGATACATGGGACCCGATACTCTGCAATACTGACATGTGACTATGATTTTGTTAACGCAGCTGTCCGCCGAGTCATGCTACCGCATACCTACTGTACATTTTCCACCTTTCAGATTGCACGATGGGAGAGTGTAGGAGTGACACCTTTCCCACTTTGCATGGGACAGTCCCTCATTAGGCATATCTCATGTGACAATACCAGACCTCTCCTCCAATTGGGGACACATTTCTACAGAATCAGGGACAGGTCAAGAAAAAATCAGGGACACTTTTACAAAAGTAGTGCTATTAACTTGAAACATTGACAGAATCACAGCATATGACTTAATACACATATTCTGAAGTAAAAGTAGTTTATAACTCTTACTTATTGTCATTAGTCATTAAGTGTAATTCACAACCTTTCCTTCAACAGTCACTAATTTTAGGAGGGATTAAGCGGGACAGAGTTAAGCTTTCAGTCAAACTCAGGGATGTACCTGAAATTCAGGGACAGTTGAGAGGTATGGACAATACTCTAGCCATTGCAACTGTCCTGATTAGGGGACATTCTCATGTTGTACGTATTTGTACTGGTTGCTTGTTACAGGTATTGTATACCTGACACGTCGATATGTTATATGTAGTAGCATAAGCAACTTTACTGCTGCTAGACTACGCTTTGATTTGTGCCGATATGTATATTTCTGTACTATGCATGGCTGTAGGTATGTTCTGCCCTGGTACGTCTGACATTTCTACAGAGCAGGTTCCACTTTGGCCATTTAGAATGGTGGTGGCCCTATAGACCCTATATTTAGAGCTATCACATGTGTCAAGGCAACACATACCCACAGCCAGTAGTAAACGGACAACTTCCACAGTTTGCATACGTTAAGGCTATGCATGTAGCATTATAATTTATATTACTGTTTCCTATTACATGTAGCTGTTTCTGATACAACAAATTAATTTCTGACACCACTACACACACTTTATAGCCTCCATTCCTGAACTCACAGGCCATGTGCCATAACTGTCATTTTGCAGGACACAACTGCCCAGACGGGCGTGTCCCTCACAGGTGTACGGGTGTTGAACCACTTCTATTATCATCTACCTAAGGTGGTCAGCAAATTATGCACTTTCTGTCAGTAGCAGAACTCACATACCAATGGGTGTGAATGAACACTGTATCAGGAACAATGCATAACACCCTGTGGGACACATTTAGATGATTGGTTCTATTAACCAGACACATTCACAGTCACAGAGCATATGTATTCATTCACGTTTTTCGAGGTACATGCTGTTTATGACTCATACATGTTGTCATCTGTCATTACCTGTATTCCGCCACCTGTCCACCTAATATCACTAGTTCTGGAAGTGTGTAGTTGGACTTTGTTACATTCTGATACATAACTATGGACGTCCATGCTAATCAGGTACACGGCACTGATTTGGTCTCTATGTATTCCCCTGATGGTTTACAGACTATCCGGTAGATGTGCTCTTCAGGTTTGGGAGGTGTAGGCGTATGCTATGCCCACATAGGAATATTAATAACTTCCACTGGGTGGGCCTACTACATCTCTGCTAACCAGCACCTGCACACTTAACCCCATTATTGCATACCCATGGTCCACCTACCTGGCGCCCCTCTGCAGCAGTTGTGACAAATACTTACTGCGAGCGCAGCTGGGGTATGAGCACACCCCTACACATTGCCCACTCTCCCTGTCTCGGGACACATGTCGTACGTTTTGTCAACCCATGTATTATCACACTTGCACAACCTACTGTTCCATGTACACCTACATCTTGCTCATATTAGTGTCAGCAGATTCACATGTACCCTGAATTTTTGGGGTCCTGCAAGGGACACCGTTATCCATGTTTAAAGTGTAGACCTTGCAGATCTCTCCCACTGGTACTTTCCTACCGGTGTTTTGGACAGCGGCAGTGTATTGATCTGTATTGCCTGTCTGTATGTCTGTCTGGCCTAGCTGGGTGATGTGGGGGGTACAACATTTATTTATTGGACCTCCCAGTCACATATGCCCGGGCTGTAAATATGTTACTCCTAATTGCTGTGAAGTAACCTATTTATGTACATGTGTATATCTACACTGACATATATATTTTGTTTTGTGTGCATGTGTATATATCGATACCTGTTGTTTGTATATATATATATATATATATATATATATATATATATATATATATATATATATATCCGTAGTATATCCTTGTGTGTGTGTGTGTGTGTATATATATATATATATATATATATATATATATATATGTATATATATATATATATATATATATCTGTATGAATATATATGTGTATGTAAATTAATATAGATATATGTATATATACGTTTTTATCTATATATACATCTATGTGTCCATTAACCTACACATTTCCCGGACATGGACACTTACACATGCGTATTGGGTTTTATCTCTGCTTCAACAGCATACTATTGCCTTAGTCATTCTGACACCGACACTTCACTCCGGTGAACTTGTGCTCAGTATATTGCACGTTATACAGTGGACAGATGTCGCACGTTTTTCATGTCTGGGGTGCCGCTGCTAAATGGGATGTGATACAGTGTCATTCGACCTATTACTCATATGCGCAGCCTATTATTCCTGCTACTGTGTTTGTTTCTGTGCACATTCATATTATTACTGTTGATAGGATGAGTGTTTGTGTTACTGTGACTGTACATCAACATATTGATGTCTTCATGTAGTTGTGTCTTTCTGCTTTTCCTGGTTTGGGGTTGTCACAGCAGAACTCTGTTCCTCTCATGGGTGGCGTATAGGTTTTACGTGCCGGGCTGCCAGCCCTAACGCACGTCTGACAACGATACGCCCATTCACGCATGTCTCCACACAAACAACGCTCTATCTTGGAATTTCACCTACGTACCAGCTGACCTTTACGGGCCGCTCCATTGCACCTGGCGCAACATACCCTAGCGCTCCTGTGTCCATAATCGCATATCCATAGTTTCTCCTGCACACCCGTGTTGAGTTTCCACGCATAACAGCCATTATACATTATTCCACGTGTTTCCCTTCCCATTTGACTATTTCATTAATTTATAGATACAATGAATATTATTCTGGACATCAGTTATAAATTCACTACTGGTATGCAATAGTCCTGTCAACAGATGTGACGGTTGGTGTACTTATGTGTACAGACCTCTGTGATACTTGGGGACTCATTTCTACAGTGACAGGGACAAGGCTGTGACAACTCAGGGACAATCACAGACACTTCTACCATATTAGTACTATTAACTTGAAACGTGTTGACAGATTCGTAATACTACTAATTTTCTGCAGTTAAATGCATCTATTACTCTTCATTGTTGTAAGTAGTCATTCTCATTCAACACCTTTCCTCCAAAGGTCACTGGCTTTGTGAGTGATTAAGAGGCTGGCCAGTTATTGTGCAAATGCTCTGACCATTGGTAGCGTTGACATTGTCATATGTACAGGTTGGGATGTATTCTAGGGACTAGGGTTGGCACCTTTTCAAATGGCTAAGATGAGACATTGTCGGAACACACATCAAATTTTACAGGCCGACACATACCCACGGTCAGTACAAAGGCTAGAACTTTACTTATTTGCCTACATAAATGCCTATTGTTGTAGTGGTTTAGTTGCTTATTCTGTTTCTTGTAACATTTAGGCATTTTAGATACAGAAATAATTATTTTATGCAACTATTACATAACATATGGGACATAATTATGTCCTACAATCTCAGGACATTTGCCATTTTTAATATTTTTTGTCAGGACACAACTGTCCAAAGAGGGACTGGCCCTCGCAAAGTGGGACAGATGGTAACCTTACTGGGGACACCAGATTGTTTGGGTCAACACATGGCCATGGTCAGTGCAGGTTTAGAACATTCATTTGTTTCCTAGCTGTGAGCCTATACCTTTAGCACTTTTGTTGTTTGCCTGTTTCTTGTATGAATTACGTTTATTCAGTCCTGATGTGACCGCTTTAGGCAACTGTTACATGCAGTATGGTACATAGTTATTTCCTGCAATCACAGGACATTTGGCATTGTATCATTGTTGCTCAGGTCACACCTACACACACATTAATTGTCCCTCACACAGTGGATCAGGGGGTATCCTGTTTATGTCAGTGCCTTCATCACCCTTATACCATGTGCCACTATGCAAATGTGTGCAATATATTCTCTCGCTTATTTGTGTCGGGACACGTGCATCACGGGCAGGTGTTTGATCCTGGGTAGTAGGTTCTGCATGACCATCTAGGGCTGGACAGTCTCGTGCACCACTACTGCACATTCCAACTTGTGTCCAGATGTCTACAGGACTGGACATCATGTCTTCATACCCATTCTAATGTTTACACAGGTTACTTATCCCATGAGGGATATCCCAAAAATGTAACAAGACCAATAACAAGACCGATACCGAACATTCTTCTGGTGTTACAAAAATGTGCTGGGGGTTTTACATGCAAGGGATACATAGTTTGCAATCCTGACACTGCCTAGGGTGACACTACCTACTACATATGCGTAATGGTCACTATGTGTAGATGTGGCTGCACCAAACTAGTAGGCCAAGTATGGCTGGATTTGGTGGACATTCAGGTATGGGGGCGGGTTGTGTGCTGTGGAGGGGATGCTGGGTAGTCCATTATGCATCCAGGTGTGTTGCATTTGATATGGCCAGTTCCATCAGGACCAATCTGTGGGTATGTGCCGATGATATGTCTGTACATTTGTATCGCACACTTTAATATTCATATGTTTGTGGGATTGTGTTCTACAGTATGGCCTGTCTGGTTGTATTGCAGATGTGTATACATGTTTTTGTGTTTCTTGCTGCTTCACCCGCTTCTCCCTCATACACCTCCAGTTCACCTATTCTGCATACGACACAGTGTCGCCTTTGAGGATTATACCATTACCCATCCCCCCCACACACATATTCCTGACACTCCATCCATCACTGCTTTGGTTGATGGCCCATGACATGGTCAAGGTGACACATTGCATACCCTACATATGTCAGGTACCTGTATGGTTGTGTGGACTACCCTGCCATGTTTGACTTTCCACATGCTATACCTCACGCACATAGGTACATGCCCATACTTAACTTTCATGACATGGTTGGTATACCTGGGTAATACCCGTTCAACTGTGACACATCCTGACAAGTTCGGCTTGGACCGCAGATGTGCGGATTTTGGCCGACTGTTCTAATCATTAGTAGGATGCTACCTTTTCCTATGTCCAGGAAGGGATATATTCTGGACACATATCCGAATGTACTGGACAACACGTACCCACAGTCAATGCTACGGATAATACTGTTCCTTTCAGCCTACATGTTGCCTTATTGTTGTAGCAGTTTATATGCTCCTTCTGTTTCGTTTACATGCTTATTCTATTGCCTGTCACATTTGGTATGTCAAATACAGACATACCTATTATATGTGACTATTACATGTGTTGTGGGATATAATTCGGTCATACGGTCGCTAGATATTTACATTTATCGTGTTTTTTGTTATGGACACATCTGCCCAGCTGTGTACCCTCCCTCACAATATGGGTCAGCTGGTGGCCCTGACCATTGGGCTGGATGTACCTATTGGCAGCGCGCTAACATATGATGCTTTTCACTTCCACTTGGTATAACTATCTGCACTGCGTTGGACTACGGGCACACGATTTTCAATGTCATTTGTTCACGGCATAGGGACCCATTATTCCCTACCGTGCATTTGTGTTTGCTTCTTCATTTTCTGTTCGCAGGAACTGTCTTGCATGCTTTGTATACATTTCAGTATCCACAGACACTGACAGATGTGATTACTATTGCTTGCAAATTGTTATATGCAAGCATTTTAGGTTGCACGTCGACAGCTGACATTTCCATGCCTCTGTGCGGCACTTCGACTTACCCTGTGCACTTGTGCTCCTTTCCTATGCACGTGGCTGTGGCGGCAGCGCACCTTCATTAATATGCATTTGGCACCACTGCACCATCTTCACGCTGCACGGTCGGTGCAAGCCTAACGCCGGCCTTGCGCCGAGCTTCATGAATTCCGTGGTGGATTTATAATTGTTGAAAATTGTGAGGTACAATTGGAAACAAGGATGGGGAATTGAAGTATTATGTGAAGGAAGGGAAAAAGTTAAGTAGAAATAGTATTAAGGTGAAAAAGAATGGTGTGAGGGATGGATGAAAAGACAAATAAGAGGTAGAAGGGAGAGTAGCAAGAGGCTGAAGAATATTTGATGGAAGAATATAAATGGGATTATGGAGGGAAATAGTTGATGTTGTCACTGAACAGCTTTGAAGAATGGGCATAGAGAGTTGCGTGTGATGCCTTCTGCAATAAAAGTTGAAAATAGATGTTCACAGTTATTGTTATAGTGTGGGTTGTAATACTGCCATTAATTATGGGCTGATAACCACCCTGTGAATGTGGTAGTAGGCACAGGCTGTAACACAGATGTATTATTTAAAGGTGGTAATAACTGAGAAAAATGGAGAGAGATGTAGTTGATGGGGATAAGTCTAGATAGCTGGGATTTCAACAGCTTAATAAGGAGAAAGTGTGAATTAGTTTGGAGAAAGTAATAGCTATTTAGGACAGGATTATTGTATGTTTCTGTTTTTTGAAATAGTATTAATGGGGTTGGGAAATGGGTGTTAAACAGTGGAAATGGACTCAGAAGTGAAAATATATTTGTGGCATGTAAAGGAATATTACCCTAGTGCAGCAGTAGACTGGGGTAAATATCAGAATTGTAAATAGAAATAAGTTGATAAGATTATTTGCAATAAGAATATACAGAACCTAGAGACAGTGCAGGATAACATGTTTAGTCTGTGAAACCATGTAACCAAATACTTAGATACCACTATAGGGTAAAAACCTTCCTTAGTCCCAAATCAAATATTGAACTTACTATATCATTAATGTTCTCTCAGCTACTCTTGCTACACTCTCTAAGCAAGTGTAGGAAAAAGGGGCATAATTAAGCCTGAGCAAGTATATCACAAGTCAGCAAAATGCTTCTCTATCATCATCTTCTTTCAGCTGTTCCCGTTAGGGGTTGTCACAGTGGATCATTTGTTTCCATTTCTTCCTGTCCTCTGCATCTTGCTCTGCCACACCAACCACCTGCATGTCCTCTCTCACCATATCCATAAACCTTCTCTTAGGCCTTCCTCTTTTCCTGTTACATGGTAGCTTCATCCTTAGCATCTTTTTCCTAATATACTCAGCATCCCTCCTCAGCACATGTCCAAACCAAAGTAATCTTGCCTCTCTGGCTTTTCCTCCAAACCTTCCAACCTGGGCTGACCCTCTAATATACTTATTCCTAATCCTGTCCACCCTCATCAAACCCATTGCAAATCTTAACATCTTTAACTTTGCCACATCCAGCTCAAACTCCTGAATTTTTGTCAATGCCACAAATGCTTCTCTATAATGTGTCTATTTTTAAAAGCTAAGTTAATGTACTCTGCTAACTAAACACTGATCCCAGTCTGGCAAATCATAAAACATTGACTCAATGAAATGGGGGCTACTGTAGGTCCCAGGGGTGATGCAAGTAGTGCTCTCATAGTATTTAACAATCAAATAAATGGAAGTCAACAAAATGTAGATCATAAGCCATACTTCAACTTGACCATTTGCCCTGCAAGCAGCTCATATATGCACATACATGGCGTTATTCTTCTCTGTAATATAATCTTGCAATTAACACTGAGAGTTAAGGCTACAAATCATGCTTACTGTTGTCCAGGATTTTACCCTCTGAGCTTCTGTTTGCTTACTGCATAACTGTGAGTAAGTCACTTAACCAGATTCAGTCTTTTGGTTTGTCAGTCTTCTGAAGTAGACCCACTAAAGGTAAACCACTCTACAATGAAAATGGAAACCTCAATTTCTTAGTACAAATGTGCCGAGGAAGAACCTTGCTGCATGCAACATTAAAACATTGTTTTTGCAGAGGGAAAGCTTTTCTGTGCCCTCATATGAGGGGGCCTGCTCCCCCACAACTGCCATTAATTATATATATTAACTCCAGTATAGCACAATCCCCTGGGAAAGACAATATTCCCCTACCCATGGAAAGTGAATTTCACATACCAGTCAGCTCTCTGTATAGTTGAAAGAATGTGGTCGTTAAACAGATGTTGACCAAACCAGCAAAACTCATATATATAGATAGGTACGATTGTCTCATGAAATATCAAAAAATCAAATGAGCAAATCAAAAAAGAGCAATCATTTTAGAACAAGTCTAAAATGATCAGAAATTGCACAAACTAAAAGTAAACTAAAAGTTTTGTAGGGGGTAAGCCCCCTGTACTCCCCAACCCCCTAGCTAATTATATATACCAGCTCCGAGATTACACAACCACAGGGTAAAGACAAGTTCCTTTCCCTGCTGCACCACAATTTCATTCAAAAACTGCCGGCAAAAGCTCCATAAAGAAGAACGTTCACTTGTATGAGCACTTTTTTTTTTCATTAATAAAAAGCATTCACTAGTATGACTGTTCACTCTTCTGGATTACAACTATAGATGTGTGTGTGTGTGTGTGTGTGTGTGTGTGTGTGTCTGTGTGTGTGTGTGTGTGTGTGTGTGTGTGTGTGTGTGCGTGTGTGTGCGTGTGTGTGCGTGTGTGTGTGTGTGTGTGTAATTTTATATATATATCAAATAAGCACTTCTGGTGCTGAATCTGCACATTAAGACCAATGTTTAAAATGTGTGTATATTAAGTTGTGTGTCCTCAGACAGTCCAGCTGAGTTTCAGGGATGTTTCTAATTGGTGGGCACATGCAGTTTGTGTAACAAAACATAAAATGTCTTATTCATGGTGGGTTATTTATTTTGTATGAGATAAAATGTCCATATGACTGTCTTATGCTAAAATGGCATAAATGATTTCAACAATTTCTGCTAACAGGGAAAATACGTATGTACCACGATCTAGGCACCTCTAAGGAAATATGCTTGTGATGCTGCCTGCCAGGATTAATTAATTTCAGCTCAAAATCACATAAATAGCTTTACAGGTTATTTGAGGCAGCAAAAAAAAAATGCATGCAACATACGTGCAGTACCTCAAAGGAAGGGACAGCACTTGTTATAATACACTCCAAACAAAAGTCACTTCTGTTTATTTATCTGTTTACTTACATACATACATAGATGCTTATTTATTTTAGGAGCCGGGATGACCATATTGAGCTGATTCCTTTTACAGAGAAGAACCAAGGAAGAAATGTTCCATGAATAAATGTGTTTTGATGATGGCATCACGACTAAAATGAAGTCATAGTTCCTATAACTGTGCCTAAAACACAGTCTGCACTATGATTATAGCATTTCTGAAGAAAAATACTCTGTTTCTAGTGCTAAAACATGGAAGCATGTCCAACCCAAGTGAGACCAGGTGTTTCTGTTTCTATATCTATTAATGTGTTTCAGAATAAAATGTATGCCCTTCCTTTCTGATAACATAATTATATCTTTAAAAAAAGGTGTATATGTATCTTGTGCAAACTGAGTATTCAGAAAAAGGATGGCACTAAATTTGATAGTAACAATCATTTTACCCCACTATAAACACATCTTACATATAAATGAAATGTTCATTCAGAATGGAGAAAAGTCAAGTTTAGCATTACATTCAATTTGGTGAAAATGATTAAAAAACATCAGTGCATCATGAATATGTCTATAAGACCATACTTTCTTATAATAAAAACGACACTTTATATAACAATAAAAAGGTGTACAGTGTCTGCAAAGAGATGCAGATTTTATGTTTGTACATATATCTATGCAACTCATAGATTGAATTTTAATTTGGGCACAGTTACATTTATTAATCAGACTACATATTTCACATGTGGTTAGAAACACAAAGCATCAGTCTGTATTAAATATGAATTGTCTATCAGATATCCTGCTGATGTTAAGTGCTACTCATTGGAAGACATTTTATTGAGAGGCATTTTGTATTTATTGCTTGCTTTATTATGTAGCATTAAAATGTTATTTACTTTTTAATTACATACAGTAAAATGCTGGGTGCAATCATTATGAAGACAGACAGTATTACCACACTAATTATAATGAATATAATACTTGCAGTTCTATATAAAGTGCTGCATTTTTCAAATCATGTTTTATAGTTAGGCATTTTAACAATAATTATAGTATTGCTTTCATATATTTACTACATGATAGATCATCACATGTTTAACTGTATATATTATGCATCTAACATAGAAAGCTGTGGTACAGAATGATGTAGCACAGTGCTTTGCTATGTTCCTGCTATGACAATTTGTATGCCACTTATTTTTCTTTGCTGATTTTATATATATATATATATATATATATAAATATATATCTATATATATAAACACACACACACACATATACATATATATATATATATATATATACATATATATATATATATATGTATATAAAATATACATATATTTATATGATATATATATATATATATATATATATATATATACATTTATATGTGTGTGTGTGTGTGTGTGTGTGTGTGTGTGTGTGTGTGTGTGTGTGTGTGTGTGTGTGAGTGTGTGTGCAGAGAGGGAAAGGGAAAAAAAAAATATGGGTGTAACACATTGTGTTAAATGGCCATTTGTTTGAGTCTCTGTTTGGGTGGGTATGTTGAGGGTGTTTTTATGTGAAGGGAGAACGTGCAAATAATAATGGTAAGGAAAGTAAGATTGGTTTGGTTGTGTACACGAGTGTTTGGAAGTTAGGGTTTGGTATGAGTACATGTTTTATTTTGTCTGTCTGAGTGCTTCATGGTTAGGTTAAGAGTAAGGTCAAGGTTAGGGTGTAGATGTAGTGTTGTGTGTGTTTGATGCATGCTTGTGTGTGTGTGTGTGTGTGTGTGTGTGTGTGTGTGTGTTTGGCCAAGTGTGCCATGTAGTTGTACTCCTAAGGACATTTTTTTCAAAAATTAATGGTTGGGTTAGGGTTAGGGACAGGATTGGAGTAAACATACATTAGTAAGATGACACTGAGGGAGGAGACTAATCAGTCTAGCATTGAAACACTGCTTTTGTGACAAATGCTTCATATCGCCTGTGGTTTCAGAGTACTACCTTATTTTTAAACAAGCAATTCTCATACAGTACATTTTAGCTGTTGCTTATGACTTTGAAAATGTTAAAAATGTATCTGTGGTACATAAGCTTGTGTCAGAATTACCACAAACTAATATGGATCATTTTGTCATAAGCCTCTAAGTACGATTATGTATTCACATAAAGCTATTGTGACTACAAATATTTGACAATTGCATATAAAGTTGGGAGAGAAATGTATACTGTTGATGCAGAGAACAAAAGTTATCTCATCGTCGACATACCTCTTAGCTGTTCAGATTTTCACACAATGTCCAGATTTTTCCTCATACTTTGGTCCATTTCTCAAAAAATTGTGGGTTTCTTGGACAAATCATTGAGGACTGAAGTCAGAAAATAATGACAGAAATTTTTTTCATATCCATTATAAAATTCATGCTGGTGCAAAACTTGTTTTTCTATCAAATTTATAAGTTTGTATGAGCAACATATAAAAGGTGTCCCTATTTTGGGGCCTTTGTCCCCCATTATTTATGGCTTTGTCCAGATTTCTTGCTCTAAGAGGGTGAGAGGTATGCCTACCAATATCTGAAAAAAGGCTGAAAAAAGTTGTACAGTGTACAAAATGAAACACTGAAATGCAGTTAGTGAGAGGCAAATTAATGACAAGTGGTCTGATAACAAGAAAAAAAAATTGTACTTCCAGTCTAGATCTAATCTAAATGGAGTACATGAAGAGCTGTGATTATGCTTCAATATTGGGGAAAAACACTATCACGTTAAATGTCACCCCAGCGCAAGCTTCGTGTAATATTAACAGCACTTAGAAAGGTGCTTAACGATTGCCACACACCTTTCTAAGCCCTGTTAATATATTGACTCACACTAGGCACCAAGTACTGACAGTGCTTGCTAAGGGCTTTACTGGCTTTCAAAGGCAGTAAAACACTTTGTACTTTTTTTTTCTGTCTGCAACCATAGTACATGGGACAGATAAAACTCCATGCACTACAAAGAATTATGATCATGTCTCTGAATGTAACATTTAATTATGTGTTCTCGATATAGATGCCAAGATTCACTTCTCAGACTTCACGCTCAAGGTGAATTTCTTGGCATCTATGTATCGAACACATAATGACGTGGTTATGATCACAGACTCAGTCATCATCAGAGTATTACACATTTCATGATGAAGTGAGTTTTACCCAACTTCTGTTGTTCAAACTGAGGAAGATAAAAGTGCCAAACCAGTAATGAAACAAAATGGAATGACATATCTTGGCATAGTAAAGCATAAAGAAAGTGTAAAAGATGTAATTCTTTGGCCTGGTATGACACATTGAATCATAATGTATTAAGAAATTGTCCAACTTGCAATACATGTCAGAAAATAACATAAAAGAATAAATGCTTATGCTTAATATTCTAAACAGGACATATAGCAAAGAAGCTACTTGCCTTTTTATTTTAAAATTATATTCTGTGAGATGGGGTGAATATTAATCAATATAGCTTGAGGTAAAAAATGAGAGACATCATCAAATTTTGTCACTGTGCTTTTTAATACAATTTTTGAGATGTGGGAGGCAGATAACATTTTATCTGATAAAGATTCTTAATTTTATGTTGGGAATGTCATGATTTTACTCATTAGTGGTTATTAAAACACATCACAACCAGTCACAAATGTTTGCAATCTACTGAACAAGTAGAGACAGGTTTATACTGATAAATTATTATGAGAAAATATGCTCCTAGCTCTTAGTAAGATTGTTATCTAACTTGTCATAAAATCAGAAGCATGTTACTGAGCCTATAGGGGCACAGCTTTCACAGCTGTTGATGGAGAGAAGACACAAGCACAAGCAACTTGTTACTTTCTGCAGAGTTTTTATCCAATGTCAAATCAGTTTTTCAAAGAACCAGGAAAATAGTGAAAGAGATACTAAGAAAAGCATCCAGTATATCCTCTCCACTACAGGAGAAATACTGGAAGTGGGCAAAACATTTTCAAACATTTAGAGCAGCAAAAATCAAATGCCTTGAAACCTGTAGATATACCTGGGACCAAAGTTGGACATGCATTGAAATGTACCAGAAGGCACTTGTACAAGACAGGACTGTTTTCACTCCAAATAATGTAATATGGCACTGCGATTACCTAAAGTTATTGATAAATTCCAGATGACACAGAAACACAAAGAGAGTTTACTCCTGATGTGCATGATTATTTTGAAAACGACTTTATACCAACATGTGACTTTCCTAGCCTTCTTTTATATTACTTTACAAGGTGTGTGTGTGTGTGTGTGTGTGTGTGTGTGTGTGTGTGTGTGTGTGTGTGTGTGTGTGTGTGTGTGTGTGTGTGCGCATATGTGTGTAACAGAGAGAGAGAGCGAGAAAGTATATTTGTATGAGAAACTGGCATTTCATTGTTAGGCAATGTCATAAAAGTACAAAAATGACTTGCTTAGATGCATATTACATGTTGCAATAGCAGACAATATAGTATAGTTAACTTATATATTACATATTCAAGATATAGCATATTGAAGATCATCTGGATGGTACCATTTTAAGGAGTAACTGCTCATAAGGCTAAACTGCATGTTGGATGTCATCTAGGTCTTTCATCTTCAACAGTTCTTATCATGACAGTAAACATTTACAGATGTATCTGAACTGGCTTCTGATAGTAGTTATTAGTATACCTGTATAAGATCCATGTTGCACTGGAAACCCAGCAATGCATTGTTTTCTTCATTCTTTTATATACAGTCAAAAAGTGCAACACCATTTGCTTGACAGCCAGACTGTAGACATCTGAATATATTCCATTATGTCCTGGGACATTGGCAGATTTCAGTCCCCTTAATCATCTCCAAATGTTTGGTCATGCCAACAGGAGTTAAATATCTGAACTGTTAATTTGCATTTCAAGTGGTTAAGAAATGTCCAAATTGCTGTATGGTTTGGGGCAATAATAGTGCTAAATGTTATAGTCATTAAGTCGATTTTTGCTTTTTTTAACATTTTAAAGGGGTAAATGTTGTTAATGCTGCCACAAGTGTCTGTTTATGCATGGGCAGCTTATTGGCCTCATGCATGTACAATGTACGCGGGAAACTTTCATTTTGTAATACCAGGATTTTAACGTCTATTGATTGCAGACTCTCCAATTTTCAGGATGGTTTTCTGTTTCCAGTAAGTTTATGTATATATATTTGCTGGTAGGAAACCAGGTATATCTGTTGTCAATGGTACCAATACACACTGCCCAACATAATTCATCATGTTTATATATTAAATTATTTATTTATTTCTTATAGTGGTCAGGGAAGGGATGAGGTTGCTGTAGCAATAAACTAAAATATATTACTGTGGCCATCATTTCTTCTGTTTTTTTTTGGGGTTTTTTTTTTCAAAATCAGACATTACATGTGACCTCCAAAATCTGATCCTTCTTTTGGGGACCGTTACATTATCACAATGAAGCAATCATTGCTATGGCTTGTTAAGGTCAGAGTTGATGTCTATATCTGAGAGTAACACGTTCAAATATATTACTCTGGTCATTGGTTCTTTCATTTACCTAGTTGATATCAAAGTGGCACACAGAATGTTTCTGTCTTTTGAAGTTCAGAAAAATAATCTGTGTGCAAAAGAACAGGGAAGTTACATGATTAGTATTAAATCATCACAGGTATGATTTGCTTTAGTGCAATATATATGTCTAAATAAACATTTTGAAATTCCTTACTGAGGCCACTGTGTTTTGCACTTTCTTTATAATCCATCATCAGAAATGTGCAGAGAAAGTAGCCATAATTTTTGGAGGCAGGCAATGTGTAAAAGCAAACGGTAATTACATGATCCATGTGAAACAATCATTAGTTTAACTTTTAGGGGGAACAATGTATATGAGTCTGATAACAATAAGCATGAATGCATTGCTGCGTTTCACTCTCCTTACTATGAAACATGAGAGATGTTCACAGAAGGTGGTTCTATTTTGGGGGCAGAGGTGAGGAGGCATGCTATGTATGAAAACTAGTGGCAATTTCATGTTTCTCAGGGGCAGTGCATATGTCTGATGACAAGATGAAATATTTTTCTATAGTGATGATGTTTCTCATTTCCATTTCATTGAGAAAGGAAAGCATAAAATGTCACTTTTTAGGGCCAACCTTCTTGTGAAAGCTATTGGCCATTATGTAATCACATAATTGCTGGTAAATGATCATTAGTTTGATCTTGTTGGGACAGTATATATCTGAAACAGCATGGCAGTATGTTAATTCTTTACCATCAAAGGTGGCGCAACATCTAAGAAAGATTACATTCCACTGGAACAGTACATGAGTGAAAGGATCTAAAGCTATTATCTGCTTTATTTTTACAAACACCATGAAATCAGATCTCATGTTTTGGCTTTTAGGTAATTATTTTACTATTACTTCAGAACCTTGCTTATGCAGCTGTCTTAGGATTCAATTCATAACAAACATGCACATTTTTACTTTTTCTTACACTAGAGAATATATTATGCATATAAATATAAATACATGTTACTTTTATGACAAGAACAAAATCAGCAATGTCTTTGTTTCTAAAAGAGGCATTTCTCTGCTTTTTAAATAGTGCTGTGGACAAAAAAAAGGGAAAGCATTACCAGGAATTGTGACATTGCTGTTAGAAATTCAGTTTGCAGCTGTTCTATTTACCTGCCACATAAAAGCATAACCTCTCTACAGTTTATAACTGAATACCCAGATTTGTTGTCCAGAATAGTTTGATAGAAAAATGTCACATGGTCCACTGAGATCTTACCTTTTAAACATATGTTTCATAGGCATTGATTCATGGGTCTTCACTGTCATGGTCTGACAATTTGTATTATTCTCCATTCCCATGAGATGTGAATATCTTCTCAGTATACAGAGTACAACAATGGCCTAGAATGTTTATTTCTTCATTGTCATTGCATCATAAGTAAAAGTCCTATATACCTGTAAATAGAGAAATATTTTGTCATTAGAGTTGTGACCCCTTGGCTTAGATTCATATGCTGTAAAACACATTACATCAATATAGTTATTTATGTACCTTTATTACAGGAATCACACACTAAGTGAAATCTGTGGATATGCACAGTGGCATACTATTTCAGAAATTTACTATAACATTTCATATGGTTATACAAGTATGGTTATTTATTGCTAGATACCACCTCTAATCTTACATATCCCTTGTTTTGAACCCTGTTTTAGCAATTAATTTCCCATCATGTACACTTTGCACTTTCTCAAGCTGACAGACGTAAAATATATATAAATGTCATCTTATGAAATGAGTACCTAAAAAGCCTCTCTTAGAAAAAAAACATAGTATTATGCTCTAGCAAAATAAACATATTTAAAAAAATGAAATGCAATGACAGTTAAGGCTGGGGGTTGAAAACCTTCAGAGTTGAATAAATTAGTATTAAACCAGATCTTGGAAATATTTTGGGATTCATAAAGGGCTACCACTAGTGGTAAGCCCTACTATTAGTGGCCAGCTCCTCACAGAAACCCTTTCTGAATCAACGGTTGCTGTACCATACCTTGTCCTCAAGTGGAAGATCCACTGTGGAAGTTGATCCCACTGGCCATGATATAGGAGAATGAAGTAATCTAGGGCAGTGGCTAATGTTAATTGTGTGTTCTCCTCCCCTTAACATGTCTGTACCTACCCATTTACACTGCCTAGTGATTCAGAGACTTGCTTGGCTGTGGAAATTAACATGGCTGGCTGAGAAAAAACATACACATGTCAGAAAGACTGCAGTAACCTATTCTCATCAGGGGGAAAGTCAAGTTGTAGGCACATTAAGTGAAACTGAGCAAAGCCATAGAGGTGGTGGGATGTGAGTGTGCTGTGCATGGTAGTGTGTCTAAGTGTCTGCAGGGATATGACTGTGTGTGATTGAGTTAGTAATTGAGTAAGTGAGTGAATGTGTCTACCTTGGTGGCTGCAGTAGGAAGGTTAGGTGGACAATGAAGAGTATGGATGTGCACGCGCACATGTGTGTATGTATGTGTATCAGTGAGACTGATCAAGTGTGGGAGTATATAATACTGAGTGGATATCGCTGTGAGTATAGGAATGGCTGTGACACTGGAATGGCCTAAATGAATGAAGCAGGGAAAAGGGAGAAAATAATATATTTTATTAAAGGTCCTTGCCACTTTCCAAGGAACTTGCTTTCAGCAGTGCATACTAATCCAAATATTTTACCACCTGATTTGATTTCTGAATTGAGTATTTTTGTTATACGTTCTCTGTTTTTTTTCTGCTGTGCTGTTTGTACTCCTACGTAAGCTGTCCTGCAGCTCTCAAAATGCTTTGTCATGCTTTTAAATTGAGTGTTCTCTTCCTAGTTTTCTTCTGCTATACATAGCTAAAGTCAGGGATGTCTGCCATATGGGAGTGCAAGTGGTGTGCATCCATTTAGGGTTATTTTTTCCTCTTAGAAAAAGAGAAAATAAGGACGAATATCATCCCAGTTTTTTGTCCATACCCAGCTCTATATCATTTTATAGGCTTTAAAGTTTATTAAATAGCTCAGGTCGCCCACCTGTTTCATAGCATCACAGGAGGTTACTAGGCTAACAGTCCTAGAACCTTTTTAAGCCTAGCCATTCATGCTGCAATTGTCCTAATTATCAATGATGAAGAATTAGAATGGCTTTGGTATATGCCTGTGCCGTACAGCATCTATAAGCTGCCCTTCTCCATAAAAGACACAGGTGACAAGCCAGGAGTGAATTTGTGATTCCTCATCCATTGGTCCAAACTGCATTTAAATTGGCCTGAGGGTGGTATTACAGATATCCTTCACTGTTTAATTTTAAAAATTAAAGAAAGTCATGCAAACTATTACTAATGAAAGTACCTTACTCATATTTAAGAATTTATCAGTGAATTACTGCTATTAAAAAGAACATCACCAGTTCTACTGCTATAAAATTTTCATGAACTCTTCTTAAGTTTGCTGCCACATGAAATATTGTTGCACAGTCCATGATAACCAGGGTATACTGATGGTGCTTACACAGTTTTCCAAGTGGCTCAACAATGTTCATTGATTTATATTCAAATGTAACATTCACAATGTTTACGGATACTTAAAGCCTGAGATGACTGCTGTCCTTTGACTTTCTAGGCAAGCTGCTCAAAAATGACTTTCATCAGTATTTTGAAATAAAATGGAGGTTGTGCCTTCTTCTCCTATAAATACAGGCACAGGCTTTCCCCCTTCATATAGTTCATCATGTATGAAAGCATCTCATGAGGTAAACTTTCTTCCACAAGGGCTAATTGCAGCTTCCTTAGCTCTTCTTCAGATGGTATTTACTTGACTTACCCTTGACTGGCTATTTGATTTGGTATAACAAGGTATGGCTTAAAACTGTTAAGGTTCTCTTCTAACTATTATTCATATGAGATTCATCTGTATCTTCCACAGTTACTCCACCTACTTCCCTTAGGGTATACATAATTATGTGCTCTCTCCTTTTAGTCCCTACACTGACTCCTTTTGTTATTTCAACTACTTGAGTCTTTTAATAAGACTCAGAATCAGACTCATCTTGCTATTTCAGCCAGAGGTAAATTTAACATCTTTTGTGACTTCTATTGCTATACCCTTTTCTAAACTTGAACTATATATTCTGGAAACATATTTAGTTGAACTTTCTCCCAACCTCATAACTTCCATAGCGCTTCAACTCTTTCATGCCTGTAGTACGATTTTTGTATTTATTCATTCTGTTTCTTCAGTACAGCTCAAGAAATAGCAAATCAGGGGGTGTGGTCAAGATGTCAGTATGAGAGCAGCAACTGAATAAAGCACTGTATCTTTATGAAATTTTCCTAGCTTATATTTTCTAAAAAGCTATTTCTCTGAAGAACTAAATTATCAAGCAAATCTTTGTGAAATAAAGAAGAGATCTGTAGCTTTAAAAGTATTACGTTTTTAAAAAATTCAGTCAGAAACTTAACTTTAAGATGATAAGCAGTCTATAAAAATGAGCTATTTGAGGAACACAACACATGATCCTTCTCTAAAAAAAATAATTCTAATCTTTGGTAACAAATATGCAGGATATCATAACAATCACTAATAAGCTACATTTAAAAATAGACAATTTCAAAGACAAATGCAAAGGCCAAATATATATTCTGAGTAACTTGATAAAACAAGGTACACAAATAACCAGCATGGAGGAATCTCTGAATGACCATGAAGAAAGAATTTCTGTGGGTGAGTGTCATACTCTTTTTAAGCAAAATCAATAGCTTATAGAAAACATGGGTGATTTGGAAAGTTAGACATAGACATATTCACATAAGGATTTATAGGGTCCCTGAAAAACTAGAGGGAGAAAATATAATTAGTTTTCTTAGAACATGGTTACATGAAGACTTATTGTAAGTTTAGTCTTTTGGAATGGAAGGGGCTCATGGATCTTTGGTTTCACTTCCAAGAAAGAAAATGCTCTTCCAAGTTTAATAATAGTGAAATGTCTCTCTTGTATGGAAAAGGATCAAATATTGAAAGTAGCCTGGACAAGTCATCATATTAAAGTAAATGAAAATGTTGCTTGTTTTGATAATGACTATTCAAACAAAGTAATGAATAAAAAGAAAATGTGTTTGCCACTGATTAAATAACTTAAAAAGAAAGGTATGAAAGTCAGGTTGTTGTTTCCTGCAATGCTAAAAACATATTTATCAGGGGAAATAAAAATCTGTGATTCTCTAGAATAAGCAAATGAACTTAATACAGAAGAAATCAATCACTACTACTTTAGAAAAAAATAACTGGGGTGCTATATCCCTAAAGAGACAAACGCAAACTAATATCTGGAAGACAAACAGCAAATCAAAAAGACTACATTACAGATAATAAGTACAGAATTGCTTCACATATAGTTATTTAGTAAAATAAGTATGTGAAGCTTTTATTACTATTTAATACTTAGTAAATTGAGTTTTAAAGTATGACCTTTTTATGATTATTCAATATGTAAGTTTGGCACATTCCATTCACAAACTATGATTTATATATTTTTCCATCCCTTTGCACATTCATTGTGGTTAGTTTATGTGATCTTATTTGCAAATGATTTTTGATTGGGCCATATATTTGGTTTAAGAAATATGTGAGATGATCAACTATAAAACTAGAAACATGTCAGAAACAAGCTGTCCAATGTTAAATGAACAAGAAGAGAAGACTTTTAAGCACTTTCATTTTTTTTTTACTCTTACAGAACTTCTTCAGAATAAAACTACTCCACTCCATTAATTAATTTATATAAAAAGGAATCACATGATATTCTCAATTAAATTCACTAATAGCCATAATAAATTGTTATTCAATTGACTTTAAATTAAAGCACAGTGTGACATTCCACTACTTTCTAAACCTGACTAAGTAAATTGACTTATAAATAATATTACATGTCATATTAATATCTTTGTACCATTAAAAATAATTTGATTTTCACATGTTCATTTAAGCCAGTTTCTTTTATCTGAACTCAAATGTATTTGCCATACTGTAGCCCTGCATTCTAAATGAATGTTATAATCACCCGTAAAAATGTTAACAGGTACACTATCTAGCACAAAAAAGTGAACGTCTTAAAATTTTTGCATTCATGTGCATGCTTGGCTAATGCATTACTTGCATCTCTATTCTTATTGGCAGTCATGTGTTTGAAAATTCTCTTGGAAACTTTTCTAATGATCTTTACCTCATAAAAACTGTCACACAATTCACATTCTGCAATGTATACTATTCATATCAAATTACAATTGTATTGACCCCTTGCCCAGAATGTTTTACCTGAAATGTTGATATAAACGCAAGATATATCCATTACAAATCTATAGAGTTTACACTTTCCACACTTAAAAGTGGTTTTTGGAAATTATCCCTGCCAATATTTTGTTCAAAAAAAATCATGTTTATATCATCTATCTCGAAACAAAGCTTTCAAAAAGTAGTATTTCATAGGAAAATATTCTCACACTCAGCATCCTACTTAATCTGATAATTTGCCTTCTCAGAACATAATGTTTCATAAACATTTTGTGTTGGCTTTGTGTGTATAAATACTGACAAACGTTTCTTTCCTATAAACATTACTTTTGAAACATCTCTGTTTTGCATTTAGCTGCAGTGTGTTATGTATAGAAAATTTAATAATTGCCCTTTATTGTTTAGTGTGAAATTAAGGAAATCCATGGAGGTATTTAGGTCTTTGAGAAATTAATCAAATTCATGAATTCGGTCTACCTGTATAACAAAATCATCAGTGTAACACCTATAGAACAATCCATCCATCATACCGCTTAACTGTACAGATTTTTATAGAATGTCCAGGTTTTTGCCTAATATTTTTGGAGCATTTTTCATACAATTGTGTTTTTTCTGGCAAATTAGTGGCACATCAGTTAAGACTGATAAATAAAATATAATTACAGGCATTTGAGTTTCAGACTTCATAACCTTCAGAAAATACATGCTAATGCAACACCTGCTGTTCTATCAACTTTCTAAGTTTGTAAGCAATATTTAATATTTGTCTCAATTTTTTTGGCCTTTGTCTAACTTTTATTTATGGCCTTGCCCAGATTTCTTGCTCTCAGAGGTTGAGAGCTATGCAATCCATCCAGCATCAACCCGTTTTTCGATTTTAGCACATGGGGTTGGGGTGTCACTTTTGCATTGACAACCATCATGAGATAAGGTTTACACTGCTGGGTGGCTAGCCCTGCTGCAATAGTTAATTCATACCACTCACTCACACACACACACTCTCACATACGGACAATTTATAATATCCAGTCCACCTACTGCATGTTATTGGAATGTGGGAGGAAAGTGGAGCACACAAAGGAAACCCACATGACCGCAGGGAGGACATGCAGACTCAGCACAGAAGCCAACCATGCTGAGAATCAAACCAGAGAGCCTCTGCTGTGAGGTAACAATGCTAACCACTGCATCGCCACATCTATAAAACAATATTTTATTAAATAATTTATGAGTTTTCATGTATCTGTCTTCCCATCAAGCCATGCCTAGAACAGAAAAAAACAGATGCCACTCTGGCACCCATGGTCATACTTATTGTTTGCTGAAAATACCTGTTTTGAAAAATGAAGTCATTATGTTCTAAAATTACTTCCAATAAAGTGCAAATTGTGTTTAAAAAAGTATTATCATACTCAGTAAACTTAGACATGTATTTCCTAACAAATTCTATGCCTAATGTCTGATGAATGCAATGTTACCAGAAATCCATTATTATTATGAACCTCACAGTTGTATAGCAGCTCTAAAGGATGCCAAGAATCCCTTAAATAAAACTCTGATTTTTGTACTATAGGGTGAAGTATCTGATCAGGATAAATTGGAATAGTTTTGTGCTTGTAATAATCAACTGCTACCACAGGTCTAAAACAAGCCTTGACTTTATTTTTATGGATTTCTGGGATGCCGAATATCCTAGTTGTCTTAGGTTTCTCTACCTTAAAAAACTCTTAAAGTTTAAAACAAATGTATCCCTGTAGAAATAAATCACAGAGCAAAAAAAACAACACTTGCAAAACTTCTAGCAACTTCCTGCTTAGTAACTTCTCTATTACAATCATCGTCATTTAATAAATCTAAGATGGCTTGGTTATAATCTCTTACATTCATGATGATAATTAAATTGCTTTTATCTGCTTTCATTAAGCAAATTTGTTTATTATTTATTAAACTGTTTAATGCAGGCTTTTCACAAGCTGATAAGCTATAAAAGTCTTTACTGCAATTATTAAGTAACCTTTTCTTAAGTTCATTTTCACATACATCATTAATAGCTTGTAGAGCAGAATGTAGTACAGGAGTATAAGTAGAATTATTTTTAAACACATTTACTTGTGAAGAAATATGAGGATTGAGGAATGCCATGTAAAATATAATTCAAGTCCATGTTTTGAACATATAATTTAAAATCAGATTTGATTTTTGTGCAGGGACTAGATGAAAAACATTTTTGAAGTACTGTAATATGATCTGCATTCAAAATAAATTCACTTAAATTAAAAATACTGTTGCATTCAGTTATGTTTTTTCCCATTTCCTTTCTCTTTTCTTTGAACATTCACCTTTCCTTTTGGGAATGAAAACCATTGATTGTTGGGCTTCCCATAGGAAAAAGATTGAAGGTGGAAGTTAAAGCGTCATTATTATCTCCTGAAACTATTTGAGAATAGGTACGATGTGTTGCCTACCCTTTGTTCGTTCCTTCCTATTCACTCTTCTCATTAAGGTCATTCAAATTGTGAGATAAATTGTATTTCAAAGGATTTACTTCTTGTCCTTTCAATTTAATTGGATAGGCTATACCCTTTTTGTATGCTAGTGCATCTCTTGTTAATTTATTTTCTACTAAAAATAGTAGAGACATCACACTGTGTTTTTAATTTAAAGTCAATTGGATAAAAAATTATGTTGGTAATTAGTGAAGTTAACTGAGAATATCATGTGATTCTTTTTTTATATACATTAAGTAATGAAGGGGAGTAGTTTTATTCTGAAGAAGTTCTGTGAGAATAAAAGAATGAAATCACTTAAAAATCTTCTCTTCTTGCTCATTTAACAGTGGCCAAATTGTTTCTGATGCATTTCTTGCTTTTTTTTAGTTTAAGAAATAACACATCTTGTACTCACACCCACAACTCATATGTGCAGTCCTGAATTTAAATAAAAATTTTCTCCTCCAATTCCATCCAATCATACTTCTCAACTGTTCAGATTTTTGCCTCATATTTTCAATCTGTTCCTCATAAAATTTTTGGTTTTCTGACAATTCAGTTGGGACTGAAGTCACTAAATAATGACATACATGAATTTCAGACTTCATTTCCTTTAGAAAATGCATGCTGACACAATTTCTTATTCTAGCAACTTTCTAAGTTTATATGAGCAATATTTAAAATCTGTCCCTATTTTTGCAACTTTGTCCCCCCATTATTGTTAGCTTTGTCCAGATTTTATGCACTAAGAGATTGAGAGGTATGCCTCCAATGAGCCGATCAAGATCTGCAGTGATGGTAGGTAAGTTTTATAAGTGTGTATCTTCGACTGCATATTAAAAAACACTTACAACTGGGCAAAAATAAATAAATAAATAACACAAACTTGGATTTTAATATATTTTATCTCGATGATCCCCAGGTACTGATCACACAGCATGCTGAAAACAGCAGTATACAAGACAGGAAACTCCATCAAGTCCTTTTGTGGTACATTTTTTTTTTGCTCTTTCACCTATCTATTATGACAAATAAGCCTGACTCAACTGTGCCACACTGTTCTGTTTAACATTGTTGAGAGTTTCACCCTGAGCTGAGCAGACTTTCAGTGGCTTGCCATCCAATTGGTTGAACCTTCAGATGTCTGGCAACTCATTATAAAACTAGCCAGATTTTCTCATGTTGCTTAATTCTTTATGTATTAACTAAGCTTTGAATGTCCATGTCTCAAGCATACTTTCCAAATTATTTGCTGAATAATTCTACACAAAGAAAAAAAACAATGGATGGACATTTTTTTAAAGTTACTTTAATTAACTGAAATAGTAAATAAATCAACATGTTTGGCATCAGCATTCATCTTCCAAACAAGAAGAAGCATTTGGCTTTAATTTGTATCAGAAGTGACTGACAGTATTTCACAGCAATTTATCAAAAAATTTATGAACAAATGAGCAAAATGGGTGAGGAAAAAATCAGGGACAATTGAGGACCAAAGAATACTCTGGAAGGGTGCCAATAGTTTATGCACCATATAAAAATTAAACTCTAAGTCCAGCTAATTTTGTGTGTGCTTGTGTATACATCTATGTGTTTGTGTAATTTATATATATGATCTTTTTAAAGTGAATCACAAACTGAAAAAAAAATAGTATTTTATGCAGGGAAGCAAGCCTCCTGCGGGTATCAAACCCTGGAATACAGGAATACGTCTACTAAGAGATCATAGCCTTAATCCTCTATGATACTAGTATTTATATATAAATAGAAGGAAAGATAGATATACACACACACACACACACACACACACACACACACACACACACACACACACACACACACACACACACGCGCACACACACACACACACACACACACACACACACACACACACGTCATCATCATCATCATCATTAACTCCATTTTTACCCATTTTTTACATGGGGTAGGGGTGTCACATCAGCATTACTCATGTGTGGCACTATATATAGCTATGCATATCTGCATGTGTGTGTGTGTGTGTGTGTGTGTGTGTGTGTGTGTGTGTGTGTGTGTGTGTGTGTGTGTGTGTGTGTGTGTGTGTGTGTGTGTGTGTGTGTGTGTGTGTGTGTGTGTGTGTGTGTGTGCGTGTGTGTGTTTGTGTCTGCATATGTGTATATATATATATATATATATATATATATATATATATATATATATATATATATATACATATGTATTACACAAGCACTCAGGTCACTAAATCGAAAGTATTAGTATGACTCAGTCATAGTCCACATGGGCATAAATGACCTGCACTAGATGAACAAAGACATGAGTGAGCTCTCAGAATTTGTGTCACAGGTGGATATGAGCCTAGCATTGAGCAGCACTGTACCATCTCCAAGGATGATGCCACAATATCAACAGAAAATGATTGAATTAAATAATTAGTTTAGCTACTTGTGTCACTCCAAGGGGGTCCAATACTTGTTATCCTGGAAAAACATGACTGACAGGTTATGCTGCTTTACCTGTTGCCACTAGACTTTCAGATGTTGGCCAAAATGTTATCCACCCCATGGCACCTTTTTTAGGCATTGCCAAATAGATAACCTTCCAACATAGCAAAATCTACTCATGATAAGCTGAATGTATTTCTACTCAATGCTAGGATTATCAACAAGAAACTACAATGTCTGGAAGCACTCCTCACCCTGGGGAATGCTGATGTTTGTGCAGTTACTGAGACATGGTTCAAAGTGGTGAAAAGCACCCTGGTAGTGTAAGGCTATAATGCCTTTCAGACATTCCAGCTATCCACTGCACATAAAAGGACTAAAGGTGGAGGTGTATCTGTCTGGGTCTTCATATGATTTAAATTTCATTTGACTGACTCTCATTTGACCGAGACCATAATACTTGAAATTTCAAAATACTGAAAACTCATTTGACTGAAACTCATAATACTGAAACATTACAATGCTACATTCCAACATAGTAGTGGCAGTATATAAACTACTGTAAGGTCAATAAAAGGTATATGCCCTTTCCCCCACTGTTTATTCAATTTTTATTGAACATAACCTTATTAAGAATGAAAGGTCTATTCTAAACTCTATCAGGAATGACATATTGATCTGAGTCATGAAACCCAATAAAAGGGTGTGTCATTGTCATCTTTGATGTGATTGATTATTCTGATATTATGTTTAATATTTTGCAAGATAAAGGGAATTAATGAAATACTGTAGTACGATCCTGGAGTTAGGGGGGAGCATGGGGGGCACAGCCCCCCACATTCAGGAAGTGGAGGCATAGTCCCCCACCTAGTTTGGTTTTATATCGTCTGGTTTCTGTTAAGATGGTATGTTAGTAGTTTATAAGTTCTAGAATGAGTTATTCATTGGTTTTGTACGTGCTTGTCTACAGTTTGCAATTTAGTATGTTGAAATGTAGCACTGTAATGTTTCAGTATTATGAGTTTCAGTCAAATGAGTTTTTAGTATTTTGAAATGTCAGTATTATGGTCACAGTCAAATGAAAATTTTAATCATATGAAGTAGATCCATCTGTCTATATAAATGATAAGCATATCCCAAGGCTAGTCAAGCAGCGTGATATGCTTGTGCTACTCCATGTCCAACTAACCATAGGAAAAATCCTTTACCATATCCTTGGTAGTTACAGATCTCCATTCTCCATCCATGACCCATGAAAAGCTTGCATTATACCTGAATTTACTAGAATCACTTAACATTCACCCCAGTACCAGAACTAAGGGTAACTACATCTACCCATCCATAAACTGGGAAGCATACTTGACCACTAACAAGTGCCCTCGAGCAGCTAGTCTGCTGTCCCACTATGGTAAAAGTATCCTAGACCTGGTAGTCACAAATAAGAACATTTCCAAACATTAGACCCAACCAGTTCAGCTTCATCAAGGGCAGGTCATGCCTGCTTACTCTGGTGGACTTCTTTGAGAAAACCACCAGGGCCATGAATGAGGGTAAAACAGTGCATACTGTCCATGCATTTGACACAATTCCCCACTTGGATATTATAGATAAACCACCAAAAATGGGCCTCAATCCTTACGACACCATATGGATAATCAAATGGCTCACAGACAGGACACATATTGTTAGAGTGAGAGAATCCATAGGTTCATAGGTTCATAGGTTGGTACTAGGCTATCAGCCCTAGGGCCTATACAAGCCTAGCCATAACAATTCCCTGGCTATTTCTTCTCACATTATTTACTTTCTTGGACCCCTGTCTAGCAGGGTGACTGACATGATCCCTGGGGTGAATTTCCTTTCTCCCATCCAATCGTCAAGGTTCCTCTTGAAGAGGTCCAAACAGGCACTCTGCTTGACATGTATGGGCAATCTATTCCAGAGTCTGGGGAGTCTCTGGGTCAAGAACCTATCCCTCCAGCATGTTTTGTTTATTGTGATGACAAGGTTTAGATCCCTGGAGCATGTAGCTCTGAGAGATTGGGATTTCTTTAAGTGTAGCATGTCCAACAGCTCTGGGTTTGACATGGCCTTGTATGTTAAGCAGAGATCGCCTCTGAGCAGACGATATGCGACAGAGTACAGCTGGTGTTTTTTAAGGCGGTCAGCGTAGGGCCTCCAGATCCAGCAAGAGGATAGTTACTAGTGGTGAACCACAGGACTCAGTGCCAGGACCTCTCCTGTTTGAAATATACTTTTCTGAAGTCAAGTTAATGTATAAAGCCATTGGCTGACCGGGTTTTCTGATGACTGCAAGTTTAAGTTAATCATTGAATCTCCCAACAATGTAGATTTCCTATAGAATGGTCTGATTCTGGCAGATGATTGGTTCCATAGCCACATCTTAAAACTCAATGCAGAAATATGAATAATTTTACCATTTGGGGAGTCAAATATCCCTGTATATTACAACATTAATAGCACACCCTAAGACTTAACCCAAAAGTGAGAGATCCAGTTACACATATAGACAGTAGCCTGAACTTTGACTTCCATGTATCCACAGTGATGAAGAAGTCCTGTTTTTTAAGTAAGTGCATGGCATCCAGATCCATGGAAGTTATAATACCACTGCACTCAACCTTCTTCAGACCAATAATAGAGTACAATTCACCTTTCGGCATGTACCTGGCCAGGAATTTGCAACAACTGGAGCAGTCTCAGAGGTTCCTTACAAAATATACAGGGTGCAAACAACCTGTCCTATGCAGATCTCCTAAAGCTCTATCCCTTTACTTTGTCTCGTACCAACTATAAAGGGGTAGTCTATACAGTGGAAAGCATTTTCACCTCACAGAAGAGGTTCCCCAGTTTGATTCACAGTTGAGGTGCCATCTGTGCAGTGTCCGCATGTCCTCCCTGTGTTCACATGGGTTTCCTCCAGGTGCTCTAGTTTCCTCCACATTCCAAAGACATGCAGCAAGTGGATTGGACACTCTAAACTGGCAATAGGTGTGTGTACACCTGTAAGTGTTTGGTGTGAAAGAACTACCATGGGAGGGCTAGCCACCTGGTGGTATACACCTTGGCTCTAGATGATTGTCACTGTTGAAGTGACATCCTGACCCCATGTGCAATAATGAGAAAAAGGGATTGTGGATGAATGGATGCATCTATGCCTAACTTACAAAGCACTCTCAAATCCAGTCCAGATCGAACTGTTACACATTTACAAGACAAACTACATAATCCAAAGATATAACCCTGGTCTGTGACATGAGCAAAACATGCTGGAGAGATTACTCAGTTATAGGTTCATAGGTTCATAGGTTCATACTAGGCTATCTGCCCTAGGGCATTTATAAGCCTAGCCAGAGTGTGTGTGGCTTTCACCACCCCTTAGGATGAGAATACTATACCCATTAGTTTGCTGTGCCTCTGTCCAGCAGTGATACAGAGATGATTCCCGGGGTAAACCTACGATCTCCCATCCACTCGTCAAGATTTCTCTTGAACAGAGTCAGTGAGGGGCTCTGCCTCACATGGACTGGGATTCTGTTCCATAGTGTAGGGAGTCTCTGGGTGATGAATCTGTCCCTCCAGCACGTCCTATTTATATCCGTGTTGAGGTTTAAGTCTCTTGCTCTCATGGCTCTGGTGGATTTGGATTTTTGAGGTGGAGCATGTCCATTAATTCCGGGTTGGACATGGCCTTGTATGTCAGGCACAGATCACCTCTGAGCAGACGGTATGCGACTGAATAGAGCTGGAGTTTCTTCAGTCGGGCATCGTATGACATATGTTTGAGCCCCTTTATCCTTTTGGTGAGGAACTTTTGGGGTCTTTCCAACTGCTGCAGGTGTCGGGTAAGGTACATTCGAATGGGCGTTGTACTCAATCATTGGTCTGATAAGTGAAGAGTACAGGGGTACAATGACCTCTCCTGATCTGGATGTGAATCCCTTCATGATCAGGTGGGCAATGTAGAAGGTCTTCCTAACCACTTTGGCAATGTGAGTGTCAAAAGAGAGGTTACTGTCAACTTGGGTCCCCAGGTCCCTGATAACTTCTTCCGTGTTTAATGGATTACCACCTATGTGGTAATTAGGGGTTACCTTGTTTTTCCCAAAGGGTATGACTATACATTTTTGGCATTTAGCTTAAGGCCATGGCTCTGGCACCAGTTATCCATTTCTATGAGACCTTTCTGGAGGATGTCTGTGTCTGATGGAGTGTCAATTATGGTGCCCAGTTTGCAGTCATCTGCAAATTTTGTCAGCCACAATCCCCTATGTTTGCCTGCACTTCAGAAAAATAAATGCCGAACAAGAGGGGCCCAGGACTGAGCCCTGTGGGACACCGCTCATGACCGGCTTAGAGTCTGACATGGCACCAGCAACTCTAACCCTGTGTGTTCTGTCCTTGAGCCAGTTTGCAACCCATCTTGTGACATATGGGTTTACATCTAAGCTGGTGAGCTTTTCTATGATGCCCGAGTGGGGTATTGTGTCGAATGCTTTTGCTAGGTCAAGGTAGGCTGTGTGAACTGCCTTACCCTCATCAATGGCCTTAGTGACTGTTTCGAAAAAGTCGACCAAGTTCAAGAGGCAGGATCTGCCCTTGACAAAGCCAAATTGGGTAGGATCCAGTGTCTGTAGGTCCCCAATGTCTTTATTTATGAGTTCCATTATGATCCTCTCCATAGCTTTGCAGACAAGGCTCGTCAAGCTTATGGGGCGGTAATTTCAGGGTCCGTAGAAGCACCGCCTTTGTGGAGTGGGACCACAGTTGCCGTCACGCCATTCTTTGGGTACGTATCCTGTAGTAAGGCTAAGATTAAACAGCAGCCTTATGTGTGGGTTTAGTTCCTCATTGAGTTTGTGTAGCACACAGCCGGGGACACCGTCCGGTCCCATTGATGCTGTGTTTTTTGCTTTAGAGAGAGCAGCTCTCACCTGGGCATCTGACATGTTTGGGAGGCTAGACTCTGGTGGCATAGATATTTCTCCTTTTGGGGCCAGGGAGGGAGAAATTTGCACTGCACCTGTCTGCCAGTATGTTGGCAATGTCTGTGGGTTCAGTGATTTTTTATCATTTTGGACTAATTCTGAGCATATCTGGGAGTTTCCACCCAGGTTTCTAACATAGCTAAAGAAGGCTTTATGATTGTCTTTTGTGTCATTAGCGATTTTTCTCTCAAAGTTGGCCTTGGATGATTTTATGAGTGATCGTAGTTTTTGCTAGTATTGATCAGAGATGCCTTCCCATTTAGGGATTTTGCTCTGTCATGTAGTAGCTTTCTCCTCTTGTTGTAGAGTTTGTTTATGGCTGGAGTCCACCAGACCGGGCGCCTGCCTTTGGTGGAAAAGGTCTTGATTTTATTAGGGATTGCTTGATCCATACATTCCTGGAGGTGCTCGTAGAAGGCATTTGTAAGGGTTTCAGCAGCGTGGGTTGTGGTTTCCACTGGCTCGGGGCCTTGAAGGATACCACTCCAGTCTTAAAGAGTGTGCAGTTTGCTTTTGAGACGATCTTCACTGCGCTCTTTTTTGCTGGGTGTGTGGGCGGGATGTGGATCTCCAGTGAGATTAATTTATGGTCTGATCTCACCAATGAGGGATATACTTCCGGTGTGGAGCATTTTGTCCCCATGTTTGTGATGACCAGGTCTAGTATATTTTCTCCTCTTGTGGGAATGGTGACTAGTTGTTCCATAGCATTTGAGTTTATAAACTCAAGGAACCTTTGGGCTAGGGTGTTGGGGCTTGAGTAATGTTCCCAGTCTATGTTTGGGTAGTTGAAGTCACCCAATACGATGGTGTTTGGAGAGACATTTATACTCTCCAGTGTCTTCAGGAAGGCTGTGTGGGTTTCCTGAGTTTGAGAAGGTGGTCTGTAGCATGTTACAAACTGTAGGGCAGTTTTACCTATGGTTAATTGCACCTGGATGGTCTCCGATGCTTCGTGCGTTGCCACTAACCTGGAGGTGTGGGTATCCTTTATGAATATGGATACTCCCCCTCCTTTTGTAGTTCGGTCCGGATTTTGGGTCCGGATTTATGTAAAGCATAGCCCTTCCATGATCCTCTTCAAACACAGTTTGGATCAATGGATAGGGAATTGTAAATTCACTCCTGCACACATGCTTCTTATGGGCAGGGGAAGTCTGTAAATTACTCAATGGAGTATGCACAAACTTAAATCATCCTGTAGCCCTTAGGGGTCAAAACTCAGGTAAAATTTAAGTAATAATGGCTAGACATCTAAGGGCTCTTGAGCCATTACCCTAGTAATTTCCTACATAGATAGATATAGATATATAGATATATCACACACACAGACATGCACATATCTCTCTCTCTCTCTCTCTCTATATATATATATATATATATATAAAATTATATACATATGTGTGTGTGTGTGTGTGTGTGTTTGTGTGTGTGTGTGTGTGTGTGTGTGTGTGTGTGTGTGTGTGTGTGTGTGTGTGTGTGTGTGTGTGTGTGTGTGTGTGTGTATGTGTGTGTGTGTCTACAGATATATATATATATATATATATATATATATATATATATATATATATATATATCTATATCTATATATATATATATATATATATATATATATATATATATATATATATATATTTATATTTATTTATTTATTTATTTTACATTTGTTAACTGGGCTAGTCCAACTGGATACATGTCCATTTTCAGTGGAGGCCTGGGGAGAAAAGCTCCGAGCTTACAAAACATTTAATATTACAAGTAAATTAAAAACAGTACAAAAATGTATAAAAAAACATTACTAAAAACAAGATTTGTACATAGTATAAAAATGACTTGACTATTTTCCCAAAAAACAATAAGTAAGTAAATAGAGAAAAGATGGGGATATAAGGATACTAAGGAAATCTACAGGATAAGACAGCATTTGGAAAACAGGATTGGTGGTTAGATGGGATAGGTAGAGCTGGAAAGAGTAGAAAGGTCAGTGAGTAAGTATGATAGAAGGATCAACTTTAACAGAGGAATTTAGAGGGAGACACGGTAGAGCAGAGGACAAGGAAGTGAAAAAGCAGTTAGTCAGGGTTATTACAAGAGCATAACCAGTGGTTGGAGAGGAAATGTTTAAGGTTAGTTTTTTTTTTTTTTCAAAACAGGTTTATTGTTTTAACATATAAGAGAAATATCATAACAATTTTATACAAGTAATTAAAAATAGGTATTATTATAATATTCAACAAAACAACTAAAGTATTTACAAAGACATCCACTACAATCAGATCAATTAATTAAACTAAAATACCATGCTATTGAAATTAGAATTTTTTTAACAAATTTTGTAAATTATCCCATACAATATAATATGATGTTTTTCTAGTTGTTCTCATTCTAATTGTGCTTATTTCCATATGGCACATTATATTCATAACATTTTTAAATTCATTGAACGAAGGAGGTGTATCTGAAATCCAATTTCTAGTTATTATTTTCCTGGCCACTGCTAGGATAGACCATAACAAGGGAAGCTTAATCTTTTTAACACATTGAGGTACAGGTGTGTTGAATAATATAAGAGACTTAGAAATAATGAAATTATCTGTAAAAAGAGCCTGTAAAAATTCATTAATTGACTTCCAGTATTCTTTCAACTTCATACAGTCATAAAACATATGATCCCAGTCAGCATTAATTTCTACATTACATCTCTTACATAGATTATCTTTATTATTTATTTTATTCATCATCAAAGGTGTATAAAAAGATCTATGTAAAAATTTCCATGTATAAAGTCTCCAGACAATGGAAGATGTAGTTCTATAAGCAGATTCCAATATATATTGTTTATCTTGTTGAGTTGGTGGGTCCCCATTAATAGAGGTGAAATAATTCCAGTATGAATCTACACTGTAAAAAGTTTCTTGTCTGATAATTTTATGTATATATGAAAGTTTACCTTTATCAGAAACTTTATGCTGTAAATTTAATATCAAGTAATCAATCAGTTTTGGAATAGATTCTTTAACTGTTATAGACATTAGATCTATTATATCAGTGAGATGTTGTCTAAAGATCTGAACCTCTAACCAGCAAGTTTCTCTTAGATCAAATTCTTGTTTTAAGAAATCTAGATTTTAACTTTATTATCAGATATCAGCTGATACCAGTACTTTAGATCATTATCTATAGCTAAATGAGCTCCTTCAGAAGTAGATGACATAAGCATACCCTGAGTATACATTATAGGGAATACAATAAAATTCTATTCCCTATACTTAGGGTGCATGAATATAAAGTTACAATAACTAATAATAATATTTAATGGGTAACAAACCATATGTTTAGGTGTAATAGGTGAAGTACAAAATTCCTTTAGCAACCACAACATGGAGTTATTTACAATCATATTTTTATGTGTTAAGGAGATTTTCATGAAGTGCATACTAATTAGCTCCCAATAATCTTTCCATTTTGCGATATATGACTGATCTATTAATAAAGTAATAACTTTTATAATAGAAGAGATAATATATAAATTAAAGTCTGGAAAAGAAATACCCGCTTGAGACCAGCTATTAGTATGTTTCTTTAATGCAATCCTAGGTCTATTAGGTGCCCATAAGAAATTTAACATTAGTGTATTCAGTTTCTTGATAATTATTTTTGTAGGTGAAAGTATTATTGATTGTATTAAGCATAAAATCTTGGGGAATATTATCATTTTAATAATTGTAAGTCTCTCCTCCATAGTAAAAAACATATTATTCCAGGTATTAAAAAGATTTTGTATATTAAGAAAACAGGTATTATAGTTATTATATATAATAGATTTAATATCTTTAGATAGTATTATACCTAAATAAGTTATCTGACCTGAATTGGGTACATATTTAGTAAAATCACTAATGAGAATATTTTTTGTGTATATATAGGTAGTATTTTAGTTTTTCTTCATTGAATATTAAACCAGAAATACTTTTAAAATTCATCATTTTATCAAATAAAGACTGCATAGAAGAATTAGATCCTGCTGATGTAATTAGAACATCATCTGCAAAAAGTTGAATTTTTGATGTTGTATTTTCGTCTATTTCAAAACCCTCTATGTCAGTACTTTTTCTAATCAAATTAGCCCAAGGCTCTATTACTAAAGTGAATAATAGTGGAGAAAGTGGACATCCTTGCTTTGTACCTTTAAGAATGGGTATTTTTTGTGAAACATATGTTCCTACCTTAATATAAGCCAGCGTTCCTTTGTATAAATGCTCAATTAAATTTACAAATGCATCAGAGAAGTTTGTGCATTTCAGTAAGGTAAACAGATAGTCCCAACTTACTGAATCAAATGCTGAACCTACATCAAGACTAATAAGTATTAAATCTTTCTTTTTCCTATTTGCAAAATCAATTAATGTTAAAGTTCTTCTTATATTATCAAAAGTATTTCTATTTACAATGAAGCCTGTCTGATCTATATCTATAATGCCGGGGATGATTGTCTTCAATCTATCAGCAAAAATACTCATAAACATTTTATAATCAACATTAAGTAATGAGATGGGTCGATATGAAGAACATCTAGTTGGAACTTTATTAGGTTTTAAAATTGGTGAAATAAATGTATATTGCCAAGATGGGGGGTTATTAACTCAGTTTGGGCCAAAATAAAAACCTTATGTATTAATGAATATGTAGTTTTAGAAAGGATTTTATATATATCTGGTATAATACCATCATTACCCGGTGCTTTGTTTGATTTAAGCTTATTTATTTGTGTAATAACTTCTGTATATGAAATACTCTTGTCCAATAGTTTAATCTGTTGTTTATTAAGCTTTTTATTCATGTTTGTGGTTATAAACTCCTTTATTTTATCTTTAGGTTCGATGTTAATGTTGTTATGGTTAATCTTGTGAAAGTGATTTCTAAATTCATCCAGTATTTCTGGTATACTAGAAACATTCTTCTTTTTCCTTAGAGAAAAGATTTCTTTGATATGGTTTTGTTTATTCAATCTTTTGTTTTATTTTTAAGTCTATGTAAGTATTTGGGGCTTATTGAATAAGACAAAACTTATATTTCTCTAAAGTTATTTTAACTTTATGAGTTAAAATTTCTTTGTATTTCTCATTTAGTTTGTTTATTTCTTCAATAACTTTCTTGTCCATAATATTTTCTTTATTATTATGTTTATAAGAGTCTAATTTACTTTGAATATCTAACAATTCCTTATCCCAAGATTTCCTTTTATTATTATACCATCTGATACTTTGTCCATATAGATATGATTTTAAGGCATCCCAAACATAGACAATGGAGACTTCAGGAGTATTATTTATGTCTAGAAAATGTTGTACTTCTGAAAGTATATATTCTTTATAGTCTTTTAGCTGAGTTAAGTATGCTGGTATCCTTTTGATCTGAACATTATGAGTATTTTTATCATGAATTCAAAACAATTGAGTTATGATCAGATATAGGACATGAAATGATTTTGGAATTAATTAAATCTGTTATCATCTGGTTAGAAATAAAGACCCTATCTATTTTTGAATAAGTTTTGTATCTGTTAGAAAAAAGGTGTATGGTAATGATTTTGAATCTATCTGATTATTAATATCATTCAAATGATAAGAATTAGCAAAATCATTTAAATGTTTTGCATTAGATGTAATTCTTCTTTTCCTTATAGTGGTAGTATCACTTTCATGTAGTATACAATTAAAATCACCAGCTAAAATAATATCCCCTATAGAGAATGATATGATCTTATCAATATGATGTTTCACTGTATTAATACCAATTCCAGGTATCCAATATACATTAATTAAAGTGTAAGTCTTCCCATTAATTTGTATTGTAACCATACAAAACATTCCTTTGTCATCCTGATAAGACTTAATGGTTTTAGGAATGGGCATACTTTTATTCCATAAAATAGCCACTCCTCTTTTTTCTGAGTGTGCTCTGAACTAACCAATACTGTATACTTATTAGTGGCTAGTTTATCAATATCTTTTTCAAGAGATGGGTTTCTTGCAGGAAGACTAGATTGGCCTTGTGTAAATTAATGTATCTTATTAGGCTTGCCCTTTTACACGGATTATTCAATCCATTAATGTTTAAAGAAATTCCTTTTAAAGATGTCATTTGGCATTTTTAAAACTCAAGAATCTTATGATCGAAATAACAAATAACAAGATAAATAATGTTACATCTCCTCTTTTAGGTGTACCTTTAAATATACCTGTATTTATTAAATCTCTTATGGGATTTTGTATAGGATTCAATTTTGTTTGTAGTGACAATGAGTGTACAAAATATATTGTGGATGTCAAAACTATATACATATAACAATGAACAAGTGAAAATAATGTAAGGATTAAACCTTGCATCCAGCCTGGAGTTGAAAACTCCAACTTAGAGTAGTATTTACTGCTCAAGTTAACCCCTACCCTAAGCAGCAGTACCTCAGCTACCACCTTATCAATTTAATACTAGTTATATTTAACTGAGGTTAACAGTTTTCAATTCAATTATCTATCAAGACAAAACTACACATTTGGTAAAACAGCATCATATAAACTAAAATAAACTTTTTTTTTTTTTAAACTGTTCATACTACTATATAGATCTATGTAATATATAACACTTGTATTCAAATAGCATTCAAATAATCTTGATGTTAGAAATCAAGAGGAGAGAAAATTAGGTTCTAACATTCATTTAAATCAAAAACTTTGGCTAATATGATTCAGACATTACATATATTAAGATGCATCTATTTTCTGTCATGTGAATACTATTAACAGCTTCCAAAAAAAAAATCTTGAATTGTTTGTATATGAGCATTTACTTAAACTCATTATTGTCAATAAAGTAAAATATTGTATTCATAAAAGTTATTATAAATCATATTGCATAGTTATGCAAATTCTCAGAAACACTTGCATTATTAAAAAAAAAAAGCCATCACACACATACACACAGACACACACACACATACATACACACACACATACACACACACACACACACACACACACACACACACACACACACACACACACACACACACACACACACACATATATATATATATATATATATATCTGATCTCACTGAGTTGTGTCTTTGTTGAGCACTATCCTACTTGCTGTCCCTAGAATAAATCTGTCTGCTTTATAGAAAATAATGCACAGCAAACACATTTTAGTAACCAGATTTTACAATCATGCTAACCTACTGCTTTAAAATATATCACATGACATTTCTTCCAGAATAGAATTATAAAATTGTTTATGCTTGTCAATCAGATGAATTAAATGAATTATAATAAAGTATATGTTTGGAACAGAAGTTTTTAACACAGATTATTATTCTGCTGTTAAGTAGATTTTCAAAAACATTTAAATAAATGTTTCATTTTCTATGCCTTCTAAAATAAGACATTTACTTACTACAAGAAACTACATCATTTAAACTCATTATAACTGACATATTTTATGAATAGAGTATTTTTCCTGAATCTGTGGTGTGTCAGTATGATAACTAGGTCAGAGGTTATACTAACTGCTTTCAGTTTCTCTGTGAGAATTCTGTGAGTTGAAGCTTTTGAAGTAGTTCATGGACACTGTGCATGAGACAGCCCACATCCCAGATTGTCTCCCTTAACATTTTGGCGGAAAACTTATTAAAACTTGTGACAAACATTCATTTTGTCAATAGAGTAAAATATTGTATTCATAGAAATTATTATAAATCATATTGGATAGTTATGCAGATTCTCAGAAACACTTGCATTATTATATAAAAAAAGCCATCACACTCACACACACACATACACATACATACACACACACACACACACACACACACACACACACACACACACACACACACACACACACATATATATATATATATATATATATCTGATCTCACTGAGTTGTGTCTTTGTTGAGCACTATCCTACTTGCTGTCCCTAGAATAAATCTGTCTGCTTTATACAAAATAATGCACAGCAAACACATTTTAGTAACCAGATTTTACAATCATGCTAACCTACTGCTTTAAAATATATCACATGACATTTCTTCCAGAATAGAGTTATAAGATTATTTATGCTTGTCAGTCAGATTAATTAAATGAGTTATAGTAAAGTATATGTTTGGAACACAAATTTTTAACACAGATTATTATGCTGCTGTTAAGTAAATTTTCAAAAACATTTAAATAAATGTTTCATTTTCTATGCCTTCTAAAATAAGACATTTACTTACTACAAGAAACTACATCATTTAGACTCATTATAACTGGCATATTTTATGAATAGAGTATTTTTCCTGAATCTGTGGTGTGTCAGTGTGATAACTATGTCAAAGGTTATACTAACTGCTTTCAGTTTCTCTGTGAGAATTCTGTGAGTTGAAGTTTTTGAAGTAGTTCATGGACACTGTGCATGAGACAGCCCACATCTCAGATTGTCTCTCTTAACATTTTGGCGGGAAACTTATTAAAAACTAGTGACAAACATTAATTTAGTAGTTTAAATGTATGTAAACATGACAAAACCTTCGCAATGTATTCCACAGACCATTACAGCCTCTTACTTCTTTTCAGAAAGAGAAACAAATTGAATCACAGCTTGCCATTAAATCTTCAGATATTTTGACTGGTTATGAAACAAAACATTATAACTGACATATTTTATGAATATAGTATTTTCCTGAATCTGTGGTGTGTCAGTGTGATAACTATGTCAAAGGTTATACTAACTGCTTTCAGTTTCTCTGTGAGAATTCTGTGAGCTGAAGCTTCTGAAGTAACTCATGAACACTGTGCATGAGACAGCCCACATCTCAGATTGTCTCTCTTAACATTTTGGCGGAAACTTATTAAAAACTAGTGACAAACATTCATTTAGCAGTGTAAATGCATCTAAACATGACAAAACCTTCACAATGTATTCCACAGATCATTACAGCCTCTATGTAAGTGAAATTAAGCCCAAAATTACCAACAAGCAATAAAACTCAACATTCTTCTCCCAACTCAATTTTCATACAAATTCTATTATTCACTGTGCCCACACAATCAAAAGCATTTCTATATATTAATAAAGAAAAGAAAAAGAGTAGAAAATAAAAGGGAGTGAGGCAGAAATAAAAAATGTAAGAGAAAGCTGTAAGAAGTATATACAATGGAATGTTACTTACTGTTTATATTAATAGAGTTAAAAATAAAACATATTATTTACTCTTATTTAGTTCTGATTATTATTAGTTAAAGCATAACAGATTATTTACAAACAAGCATAAGCAGTATAATCAAGAAAGTATAATTAGAAATAGCATTTGAAGAACTTATAAAAACTTTTACAAGGAATAAATATGTTATTATTCTATTAATGATATTTTCATTACTGTTCACTCCTGCCCTCCCCACCCTTTACCCACTACATAATCTAAATAGAATGTCATTGTTTAAACAAAGAAAATAATAAAAGGAGAAGGAAAAAAAGGTAAAGATAAAAAAATGTATCAAATTACTAACTTTACTTCTTTTCAGAAAGAGAAACAAATTGAATCACAGCTTGCCATTAAATCTTCAGGTATTTTGACTGGTTATGAAACAAAACATTTCTTTGCACATAGAGAATAACTTTGATTAAATCTTTTCCAAAATATTTGTGGCTTTCTGGAAATGCAGGAACTATATTCAAAAAGATTAATAATGAACTAAAATGATGAGAGAGAAAAAAAAACATATAACAAATCATTTGTTTTTTAGTCTCTTCTTCTTCTCTGAAGTCTTCCACGAAGCTTCAGTTGCCAATCTCTTTAATGAATAACTAGCCCATTCCATTTCTTCTATTTTATCCAAAATCCTTTTTTCTTTGACAAACAGTAAAGCAGAGTCTAAATCATCGAAAACCTTAGGATCATCAGGAAGGAAGATTTTAAGCTTGGCAGGAAACAGAAGGTATGTTTTAAACTGTGCTTTTTTAAGCTCCCTTATTAGTGGCAGAAAAACTTTTCTTTTAGCTATTACCATGGAAGAATAGTCATTGTCAAAACGCACAGTTGTCTCATTAATCTTAACAGGAGCTTTAGCCCAAGCAGATTTAAGAACCATCTCTTTATCAAAAGATGATAGAAATCTAACTATAACTGATCTAGGATATTTTTTGTTAGAGTTAGTATTAGCTATAGATCTATGTGCTCTTTCGATACCAAAAGAGAATGCTTCTGTTAAGTCTAAAGTTTTAGGGAGCCAAGTTGTCAAAAAAGAAGTAATATTGTTACCTTCAATATTTTCTGGCAGTCCAAAAATCCTAATGTTATTGCGCCTAGATCTATTTTCCAGGTCATCCAGCTTTGTTCGTAAATGTGTATTTTGTTTCAGCAGAAACTCAATATTGATTTCCTCTTCTTGGATTCTATATTCCATGTCATTCACAGCTTCTTCTATGCCTGTCATCTGGATCTTCTGTTGTTGCAGATCTGTATGTAACAGGTCTATTTGTTTTGTAGTTTTTTCTATGAAGGTGTCTATTTTAGTATCCATTTTATCCATTTTATCAGTAAGTTGCTGGATTATAATTATCAGAGACTGAAGTTCTTTCTTGATGCTGGAGTCTTGAGAATTTGTCTTACTGGAACTCATTTCAGACTGATAAACTGACAGGAAAATTTCCACAGTGATTTCTGACAGGAATATTGTTAAGATTTCCTTTCTTTTTTAGATATAGTTCAAGAACTATATAAAACAAACGTATTTAGAAAGAAAATTACTTCAAAAATTAATTTTTTAAGTAATTAATTCCTGTCAGTGTAATGAAATTGGTGGAGCTGAAGAAATCTGCTGCTATCCTGTGTTCATCCTTGGCCACGCCCCCGTTTAAGGTTAGTTTTGAATAGTGGGAGAGATGTAAGAGCTGTTAGGTCAATTGGTAGGAGATTCCATATTTTACCAACAAAGTTAGAAAAAAGAGAGTCTCCTGCAGAGTTATTAGATAAAGAAGTTTGCATCAGCATTTTTTTAGTTGAGCGTAGCTTTTTCAGGTTATAGTATGGTGTTATGAGGGTAGAGAGAGTGGGGGTATTGTTAGGTTGATAAAGGACTTTATGGGCAATAATAAGTTGGTTAAATTGTAGGAGATGAGGTAATTCAAGCCAGCCTAGTTGTTTTAGGTTTTGACAGTGATGAGTCCTATATGGTGAGTTAGTGGCGAATCTGGCAATGTTATTATAAGATCTAGCTAGTTTGTTATGATTATTTTGGGACAGGTTAGTATAGATGGGGGAGGCATATAATAGGGTAGAGATTAAGTGAGTTCTTGCTATTGTAGATCTGGCTAGAGGTGTTAGAAATTGTTTAATTCTATATAGGGATCCGAGTTTTTTGTTGGTAGATTTTATTATAGTGTTAATGTGAGTGTTAAATTTAAGTTGATTATCTATTGTGATTCCTAGGAGTTTGGTGGTAGTGTCGGGAGAAATTATGGTACCATTGTTGGATTCCAATGTAAAATGAAGAGGGGGAGATGAGTGTGAGGGTGTAAACAGCAATAATTTGTTTTTTTTAGGGTTGAGGAGAAGAAAATGGTTAGAGAACCATTTTTCTATTGTGGTGAAGGATTTTTGTGTGAGAGAATGTAGGTCAGTTTGGGATTGTGCTGAGCAAATAATTGTGGAGTCGTCGGCGTATTGAATGCAGGTAGAGAAGGGAATAGAAAGATGAAGGTCATTGATAAAAATGGAGAATAAAAGTGGGCCTAAGATAGAGCCCTGTGGGACACCTAAGGAAGTAGGTAGAAGTTCAGAAAGATGATTCTGCCAGAGAACTGCTTGTTTACGATTATCCAGGTAGGATGTGAACCAGTTCAAGGCGGATTTATCAAGTGATAGGGACTTCAGAAGGTGGAGTAGAAGTTTATGGTTGACCATATCAAAGGCTTTAGAAAGATCTACAAAGAGTGCTGATGACAGGAAATTATTGTTTCGATTTTTGTTGATACAGTTGGTAAAAGAAAGTAGGGCTGTGGTAGTACTGTGGTAAGGACGAAAGCCATGTTGACAGTACGCTAAGAGATTGTGGTGGAGTAGGTGGGTAATTAATTGTTTATGGATACATTTCTCCATTATTTTAGCAAGAGGAGACAGAAGAGCTATGGGACGGTAGTTTGAGTATTCAGTAGAGTCACCACCTTTGTGAAGGGGAATAATATGTGAGATTTTCCAGATTGATGGAATAGTGCATTCCTTAATTGTTCTGTTAATCAATATAGAGATTGGGTAGGCAATGGCTGAGGCTCCTAGTTGTAGGTATTCCCCAGGTAATTTGTCAGCTGAGGGGGTAGAAGGTTTGAGTTTTTGAAGTAAGGAGGAGATGAAGGAGGTGGGTATTGGTTCTAGGTGGAAAGGAGGGGGGGTGGGGCTTGTAGCGGGCAGGTTAGCAGTGTCAGGATATTGTTGATTTGCTTTTTGTACAGCTGTGGTAAAGAAGGTATTAAAGGCATTTGCTGTTTTTGTAGGGTCATCAGAGTTGCTGCCAAGTGGAGTTGGTGTTACTATTTTACCTGGAGATATTAGCCTGTTAATAGAGGTCCAGAACTTCTGTGGTTGTTGGAGGGAAGATTGTTGAAGTTGGATATAAAAGTTTTTCTTGTCCTGTATGATTGCTTTTTTAGTTATATTTCTTTGTTGTCTAAAATTTTGCTGATCAGTTATGTGTTTAGTGGTACGCCATTTGGTCCAGGATTTATTCCTGGAAAGGATTAGCTTTTTAGTCTCACTTGTGAGCCACACTGCTGGTTTGTTTTTCACTCTTATGGTACGAATTGGGGCATGATGATCTAGGATTGCTAGGAAAGTATTATTGAAGTAGGATACATTAATATTACATAATAATATAGTAGGATATATTTTATATATATATATATATATATATATATATATATATATATATATATATATATATATATATATATGCCGTCTGACAAATTTCTTGGATATTTAAGAATTAAAGCGCTTAATTAAATCAGTTTACGTGTGATTCTTTGTCCTGTTTTATTGACCTGCCGCTTCTTCACTAGTGCAACTACGGAGATTTTTTACAGTGTTGGAGTTTTATTTTATATATATATATATATATATATATATATATATATATATATATATATATATATATATCTGTGTGTGTGTGTGTGTGTGTGTGTGTGTGTGTGTGTGTGTGTGTGTGTGTGTATGTGTGTGTGTATATAATATATATATGTATATATGCATATATCAAGCTTTTCTCCCTGGGCCTCCAATGAAAATGGTCCCCTGACCCAGCTGGATTTTCTCGGTCACCAAATATCAATAAATAAATAAATAAATAAACATGGGTTCCCTTCAGATCATTGAGCCACATATGGCCAAGATGAAAACATAATTTTTTCACAAGATCGAATTGTTTACATGGAGATCGATGGAGGGAAAAATTCCCATTCACTTCAATGTAAGTGCAATCTCAGAATTGGTATATTTAAGTAGCAGGGTGTTTGGGGGTGCACAGTGTGCAGATTATGGCCATTCCACTATCTGAGGTAGACCCGTATATATATATATATATATATATATATATATATATATATATATATATATATATATATACATGTGTGTGTGTGTGTGTGTGTGTGTGTGTGTGTGTGTGTGTGTGTGTGTGTGTGTGTGTGTGTGTGTGTGTGTGTGTGTGTGTGTGTGTGTGTGTGTGTGCGTGCGTGTGTGTGCGTGTGTGTGTGTGTGTGTGTGTAAATATATGTTTACATTTATTAATTGGGGTAGAGGACTGATCCACACAGACCTTCTGTAAACTCTACCCAGTAGCATCATCTGCCTAAGTGACTTGTTCTTAGTCACACAGCAGGCAAATGGTGGCTTAGAGAATCAAGCCCTTGATTACATTGTCCATTAAATATACAAACATGCATACAAATCATAATTACACAAATGTTTGAAAATGGAGTTACATCCATGAAACTGCTTTGCAGCAAATCAGAGATCACATATAAATGAAAAAATAATATTTGTGGTTTATTACTATGATAAGAGAGAGAGAGAGAGATTAGTCATTGCTTGTATAGTTTTATAATAAATAAATAAAATCTAATTACTCATTCAGTGTAAGATTACCATTATGTCTGGCTGACAAATTAATATCACCTTTGTTAAGAAGATTATGTGATGAAGAATTTTCAATTTTCAGCTTGCTTTGTAATATTGATAGTTAGTGAGATATACCATCTGTATACAGGTCAGTTGCAAAACTTCATTCTCTGGAATTCACCTCATGTGAAAGCTATCTAGCCCAGAAATTTTCTGATTTTAGAAGGTGTGATATTCCATTCAGAATAGGTTTCAGTGATTTAAACTAGGGAATGTCTTGGTGAAATAACACTTTCTCAAAAAGGTTTGCATTTTTCTGTTATAGTGTATGCTGCTTTATTCCTTGTATAGACATTCAGCTTTCTTCTTATAAGTTGTTTTATGCTTACAGACATATTGCATTATAACTAATGTAATCATGCATCCTGATCCAGTTTCTTTTTCCTATATCACAGTTTTGCATTTAACAAGCTTAGTACACTGGCAGAGGGCAACCTGGATTTAGTTAGCAACTCAGATATCTGATGTGCTGGCAGGGGAGGATGGGCATGTTCATCCTGGAGCAAGGAGGGGATGGACACACATTTGAGCATAAAAGGCAGTATGATTTCTCTAGTAAAGTCCAGAAAAACTACTGCAGACTATTAATGAGAATGAGTGGTGTGGCTTATAGATTTCAGCCTTTGCAGAAGTGAGATGAGATTCAGCAGTAATTGCCTATTGCCTACGCCATTCTTGGAACATTTCACCACACATTCAAGGATGGAGACTAAAAGTTGAAAACCCCATGACATTGTTTTGGGATGCATCAATCTTGTCACTGGCCACAACTCTTATTCAGGAAAGTCCTGAGAAGTAAAGGAGTGTCAGGCAGGCCCGGTGTATAAGGAGACGTAATAGGGTCAGCTGATAGACCATGTAGAAAAAGGTTGGTAGAAAACAAGCTTAGTAACAGCACAATGGCAAAAGCAGTTTGTATATCCTTTAAATACTTAAAGGTTCAGCATTATCCCATCCCAAAGGCATGTTTTCAGGTATAGTTTGTTGGCTAACATTAATAGTTTTACAATATTTTTGTCAGTAAGTGCTCAATATTTTTTGTGTGTCTGTTTTTCAGAATTTTTAAAACAAATCAACTCAGCCAGTAATATAGGTGAAGGCATATTATTAGTACATTTGAGACTGACTTAGAATGCACTTTTCAGTTAACAACAATCATTCTACTGAAACAACAACTTAGTCATAAGGCTCAGGGTCTCTCTGGAGTACCCACTTTCTTCATTCACCATATAGTGCCTCTGTGGTTAATACTTCTGGGATTTTACTTTTATTATTTATACAAAGTTTTAATCATGGTTTCAAAACAAGCATATATTCAGCCATCTGTGGTCTTACTAGTTTGTACATACTGAATGTGCAGTTGTCAAATTTAAGAAATTGTGCTTCAGGCAAAGAGCTAGCTCAGGGCAAAATTGCTTGCTTCACTTTCTGGACAATGCTTACATTATTCTCTTCATGGACTGAATAGACCTTCAGTGAGTCTATATTGAGTTGAGAGGACAGTATTCTTGCCCACCCATCTTGGACTCAGCTTTCTTTAGCCATGTTTTGAGTTTCTTCAGGGACATTGTGGCTTTTAGAATTCCCAGTGTCATGGATGGCTGGTTCTCTATTGTGCATTCCTGTAGATTAAGTAGATATTTGTCAGTGGTTTCTTAAAGAGCTGTAGTACAGTTCACAAAAGCAACAATTAGCATTTCTATTTTATATAGGATATACCAGCTATGATTTCAAGGCATACAAATTTTTGATTTCCCAAGAAAAGTTCTACAGCAACTACACTTTTCCAAAGCAACCCCTTTCATTGCAATTCTTCCTGAAAACCATTCTCAATATTTGGCTCAGTATGTTTAACAACTCATTAAATCTTTTTATTTATTTATTTTTTTTTCTTACTGCTACAAGCATCTTTCCATCTTTTTCACATAGGGTAACTCTTCATTTAGCAAAGGAATATTAACAATTCTCCGGAAGACTTACTTCTATATGCATTCGGTCAGTAATTAACATGACTTACTTCTATAGGCAGTAGGTCAGTAATTAACATTTCACTTTAGTTTAGCCTGCATTCCTGTAAAAAGTAAGAAAGCTAACTCATAATGAAAAACAAAGTCACAATTATGAAACAAAAATGTGTTCTTTTCCCATTGCAATCTATTAATGAAACATTTTCTGTATTATCAGTAATGGAAGCAGTGTTAGGAAACTGACTTTCAGCTCAGGTTAAGGTTTATTTATAATTACAGGAAAAAAATGAAAATGTTGCCTTGCTGACAAAATGGGGAGTAACAGAAAGCATAAAAATACAGGTGTAAAATCTGTTCCAGCAAGTGCTGTTATGAAATTACATCCACATCCACATGAATTATTCTAGTAGCTTTTGTCTGGAATCCTTACAACGTGATTTTGTTTTCCTCATATTGTTTTGAAAACTAGTGCATTCTGGCTGAAGCTGAGAAGAGTGGAAGCATTATCTCTTTGCTTCTGAAATCTCTCCCACAGATGATATATCTCAAGATTCTGTTTGCTGCTACCATTGCCTTTTCTCTCTGGTCTTGGTGACCCATTCCACATGTAATCACCACTCCTAGTCCATTTTCCTGCTCTGCTGCCACCGGTTGCACTCCTTCCACCTGATGGTTCATGCCAAAGATGTTCTGGACTAATGTAGTGTTTTGTATAGCCACTTTACTACCCATTTATTCAGCCTTTTTACTAGAGTTCATCAGACTCTTTCACCTGTTCTGTACTTCTGCATGTATCTTTGTGTCATCAGCAAAGAAGTTGATTTTGCTGTCATTTTTCTTAGTTATGTCTGAAGCTACACACTGAAAAGTACTGGACCCACGACATACACATTCTTGATATTGTCTCTCTCTCCCTGTATCCATTTTTGTCTTATCAGTCATCCAAGCATCTATCCATTGCTTCAGATGTACACCACAATCCTCCAGTTACCTTATCAGCTTCCTGTATGGCTAGAGTAAAGTCCTTGCTGAAGTCCACTTAGACTATGCCTATTAATAGTCCCTTTTCATGTTCACCTGTAAATCAGGTATTTCATTGAGTATGGATTGGTTGATTCAGTTAAATGACCATGAACCCATGTTGGTTGCTGATCAGAAAATCCTTTTCCTTTAGAAATGCTACCATTACCCCTGGGATTCTCTCTGTCCATGTCTTCTCTTGCCACAGTTTTTACGTTAACAGTTCTGTGATTCTCTTGATATTTTCTACCCCTCACCATGTACAAGGGTACTGCACTTGCTGTCATACAGTGTCCTAGCCAGTGATCTTTATGTGCTAGTCAATGATCTGTTGATGATTCCTGCCATAGAGTCAGTCAGTATATTAGTCAGAATTCTGAAGAATCTGGGAGAGAGCTTATCTGGTCCTTATGTTTTATCATCCTTAAGGTCAAGCAGTTCCCTCTTAACAATTTCTCTCTATCCTAGAGTCTGCCCCCTGTTCTTCTCATTCTGTCCTACCTTCCTTTCAGTGTGGCTTCCTAAATGCTAAACTTATATGAGCTTGGCTGCATCACCCACCTTCCTTTCAGTATGGCATCCTAAATGTTAAACTTATATGAGCTTGGCTGCATCACCCACCTTCCTTTCAGTATGGCATCCTAAACACTAAACTTATATGAGCTTGGCTACATCATCCACAGCCTACAAATTTACGCCTATTAAGCTCAAATCTGATTTTCTAAATGTTAGACATTTTCAAACAGCACTTGGTTTAATTTCTTGATTTGGCAACAGCAACTCCTGGTGTTTGTTATGTTAATATGCTTTCTGTAACCTTTCACCAACTGAAGATTTCCTTCCCATTAATAAAGCAAGTCTCTTTTGAAACCCTGCTTGCTCTATTATTAAAGAATCAATCCTCATCACCAAACCGCAGCCCAAATCAGAGATATTTTCAATGCTCTTCAATTCTTTACTGTCAAAATCATTACTGTAAAAGCCACTTGCCTTATTTTAGTAATTCATTCAGTTTACAATGTTGATATATTTTCTCCGTATCATTTTGTAAATGCTCAACTAGACTGACTTGCTTTTGCTTTCAAAAAAAAAAAAAAATATATATATATATATATATATATATATATATATGTATGTATGTATATATATATATATATATGTATATATCTATATATATATATATATATATATATATATATATATATATATATATTTGTGTTCAGATTCCATTGTATAAAAAAACTTATTTTCTAAGACAGTCAACTGCACTACTTAGTATATTTGTTTTTGATGTGTGCTAGTTACCAGCAGAGTTCTATCATATGCTCTGTTAAAGTCTTAATAAACATTTCTGTCATACACAGTTTAGCAACCACACAGCTTAATTTTGTCAGTATCAGTATGAATTGCATTTCGAGTCTCAGCCTCACTTTGATGCATTCTAATAGCACTTTTCAAATATACACAGTAAATTTTCAACATCCTGATTTTTTTTTTGTATTTCAGGTACACCTAATATTTTAGCTTTGCCAGACTAAAGCTTACCCACAGACTGCTGACATACTTGTGACACAATAATGCTGCTTTGTTTCATCAGCAGTCTCTGCCTGCTGGATCATAGTCTTTGTTAGTAGCTAATGCACTTTTATCACACACATTGGCACTGCTCTATTTCTTTTATTTTCCATTGTATCAATGTAAACTTAATATTTCAATTTAGAAAGTTTAACAGATTTCTGAATCATATTTTTACAGCACAATGCCCAATTAATTTAACATGAGTTCATGTCATCACGAGATTTACTTATTTTTAAACTATTTAAGATCTTATAACTTCTTATAGTTCTGGTGTCAATATCAGGTTAGAAAGCAAACACTTTAGCTTTAAACTTTACCTCAGTATTTGCCAGTATTTATTTTTGTTGCAGGTACATGGTGCTTCCATGGAGCAGTGACCATAGAATTTAGTTAGAAGCAACACTCAGTACTCTTGTTGCTTCAGCATAAATAGTACCTGCATCGTACATTTTGCCTGCTTCATCATTTTAAACATTGCACACAGGTTCAACATTATTTACTCAGTTCATTATTTTTTTTAGTGTAACTTCCAGTGTAATCAGTTTTACTTTCTGTCATCAAAAGCACAATTAAGAACGTTTTGCAAATTCTTTAGGAGAGAGAGAGAGATTTTGTGCTTCTGCAAAAATTATTTTAAGTATAGTTTTTAATTCACCTTCTACAAGTAGACTACTTTTCACATTTTACACTTACTAATTAGGCTTTCTCTTAGGCATGCCATCTTTCCACACTTTGCATTTTCTAGGAGAATTTCCACAGCTGAACCCTGGCTCAGGTTATTTGACATCAAAATGCTTTATAATTCTTTGGTTGCACTTCTACAGTCATACGCAATAAAACTGTTTTTTTCCCCTAAAGTCACAACATTCAACACACTAGTCATTACCAGCCAGCTTCAGCAATCTTTGCCAGTAGTGTAGATCATTTATTATGCACACCTCTGTAAGCAGCCTTCCAGCAATTTACTATGCACCTCTTTCAGTAAATCCACATCACTTTTAAAACATTCAGCAGTACTTATCATTTTGCCTTTGGTTTTCACACCACACCGTTATTTTTTGTAAACATGGTTCATACATTTTCCACTTACTTTTTCTTCGACTATTGAGCTTATGTTCTTCTATTTCCATGTCTATTTCTGGTCCTCTTTCTTTCTCTCTGTCTTTTGACATTAAATACAGAAGCCTGTATATGAAACTATTTAACTCATCACCACAAAACAAGTACAAATTTAAAACCCACCTTTTTCATTCTGAGTTCTTTGCACTGCTTTTTAGAGTTTTAACAAAAGTAAAGTCCAGATCTTGTAATCACAATTCTTTATAATATACTAATGAGGTGGCAACAGTCATTCAAGACCACATTTAACAGTGCTTCACAATTGATACCCCACCCCATTGTTAAGGGGTTTCCTATTCTGTTGTTCATTTTTAATTCATTTATCACACATATGATTTCCCACACTTCTGGAGTAAATGTTAATGCTGGTTAGTTAATATGTTGCTTTCCTTCAAGCACCCAGTCAAGTAAATTAAACACATTTTCTGGCCTTAACATGAACAGTGAACTTCTGAGCATGCTTTCTTCCTATAAGTGTATTATGAAGGACTTCATCAGAACAATAAATACATGTTTGACCTGAGCTTATATAACTTCTTTAAGGTCACTGAAAGGACTTGCAAAAAATTAAAGGGATGACTTCCCACTGTCTAAGATCATTAAAAATAACACTAATGAGAAAACATTCCAAGACACAGTAAGTCAGTTTTTAACATCTGGAAAACAACACCTAGAACATAACAAGTTAATATATAGGTAATATTATAACAAATCCAAAGTTTATGTTAGTCTATTGACACAGGACCACAAACACAGAATTGCACCCAATATGAGAAGGAACCCCCCCTTCCCCAGCAAAACGTCAGATGGAGGGTGAGAGAAAAAGTCAAAGGGATGGAGAAATAATCATATTGGATTCATATGCTATTATTCTCTCCCACAATGGTTTTAATATATTTAATTGCATTTGACTATCATACTAGATCACTTCTGACTTTCTGAATAGGGCTTTAAAGTCATCTCACAATGACAACTTGACACATGTGATTCTTTCCTGGAACTTAAACTGTATAGTAGAAAGCTTAATTTAGTGGCATAGTTTAATCAGACATACAGAAAGGAGCTTACTATAAAACATGAGAGTGTAGGTTTCAAAAGGAAAAGTTTGCTCAACCCTATTTTACACCCAGTTATACAGGCATTTGAGAAAGCCTGTGAAGATGATATATTAACATTGGCAGGTAGAAAATAGGATTTTCTATTGAACATAACCTTATTAAGAATGAAAGGTCAATTCTAAACTCTATCAGGAATGACATATTGATCTGAGTCATGAAACCCAATAAAGGGGTGTGTCATTGTCATCTTTGATGTGATTGATTATTCTGATATTATGTTTAATACTTTGCAAGATGAAGGGACTTAATGAAATACACATAGTTTACACAAAAACTTATTTACAATTAGGTGACTTTCTTTTAGAAGGGAAAAATCTCACCTAATATATATATATATATATATATATATATATATATATATATATATATATATATATATATATATATATATATGGTTCCCTATCAGAAGCCTGAAACACTATAAGCCTGAAAATCAAAATCCTGAAAACTATAGACTGAAAGTTCAAAATCCTGAAAGCCCAAAATCCTGAAACTCAAAATCCTGAAAACACAAAATGGACATACTGACGTCATTGTGGCTTTGCTATTGTTAGCCCTGTGGTGTTGGGTTATGCGTTGGGTTCAGGTAAGTGTGCGGTTGGTTTTATGTTAGGGTTAGGGGCGGTTTAAGTGAGTTAGGGTTAGGGCGCAGGTTAGGCATGCATGCAATAGTGACAAATATTGGGGTTAGGGGTGGTTTAAGTGAGTTAGGGTTAGGGCGTGGGTCAGGTGAGTGTGCGATAGTGACGGACCTTAGGGTTAGGGTTAGGGTCAGGGTCAGTTGGTAGATATTAGTGTCTTTATAGTGACATATTAGCATTATTTGTGTTTTCAGGATTTTGAGTTTCAGGATTTTGGGCTTTCAGGATTTTGAACTTTCAGTCTATAGTTTTCAGGATTTTGATTTTCAGGCTTATAGTGTTTCAGGCTTCTGATAGGGAACCATATATATATATATATATATATATATATATATATATATATATATATATATATATATTTAATAGTCTTAAACCTATGATCCCTGCTATTTTTGAGATCTCAAAAGTACATGAAAATATTCAGCAGCCACTATATAGATATATTGACTGACTTATAAAACCTATGTTAAAGGACTCATGGGATGTTCTAGGTTGATTGAAACCAAATCTGTGGCATAATGATCTGGGATTTCTGTGGAAGAAGGCAATATGTTTTTCCATGAAGGTCTTTTAACATGCAACTTCCTAAATGGTATTAAATTAATTTGATTACAAATCTTACTTTAATGATGTTGGATAACTTCATTTTTTTAAGGTGAAATCTTGAAGAAAATTAAGAGTGTGTAAATGTGACAGTTTGTGTTCCAGTTTTACACAAACATATTTTTATATGGTTAGAAACTGATGAATGTTCTCAGTTCAGAATAATTTAAATACTGCAGGTTATATGAGAGATACTTTGATGACATATTTATTGTACGGGATGGTTCAGATTAATACATGTGAGATTTATAAATTATTTGCAGAGTACAACTAATTTCCTGAAGTTTACTTACAATTTTAATAAAAGTCATGCCAATTTTTTGTCACACATTACACATTCTGATGGTTTCATTTCTAATATCTATTATAAGCTCACAGTAAAATGTGCACTTTTCTAGCTTACACCCTTTAAATTAAAACAAAACAAAAAAAGTTTAGTTCAAGGTCATTGTGTCAGATTAGCTGGGATGAAATCAGCTAAAGAAGATTTTGTGGTTGAAATGAATAAGTTATTTGATATATTCCTTGACAGGGGTTATCTGAAAGATGTTGTAAGTAATGTTACTACTCAAGTTATTAACCAGTGTGATATTAAGTAAAAGCCCTATTAGGCATAGATTTTGATGAGAAAAGTGAGCGACCTAACTGTAATGAAATCACTGACAAAGACAAACTTTTATGCTCTTTTTTGGTACAATATAATGATAGTTTAGAACACACAATAAACATAATTAAAATAACTGTAATTTATTTAAAGTCAGCATCTTAATCAATAATATAATATAATATGGGAGAAATACTAATATATTGTTTATAAGACAGTCCCAGTATTAAAAGGTTATCAGAAAATAATCAAATGAAAATGAATAGTAAGGAAGCCAGACTAGATACCACCCAGTGTGGATGGTATAGTCTCCTTATATTTTAGAGGGTGAATGTTCAAGTTAGACAACAACTTTGGTTCTACTCTGAAATAACAAGGTGGCAATTGTTATAACACATGATAATCTATGTTGCTAAATGCATAAGGTGTCCAGTGTTCTATACAGGCAAAACAGAATGACCCCTGAGGAAAAGGATGTATGAGCATTGCTACATTTTAAAAAGAATAAAAATAATGCATAACAGACATTCTGAAGTGTGTCCATGTTTTAAAAAAATCTTATTTATCATAATAGAGAGAAAATTCCTGTAAATCCAAGAAGGGTTAAGATGGAGACAAAGTTAAAATATAAAGAACTAATATGTTAGCTTAATGCCACCAACCCAAGAATAAATGACAACATTTCTATTTTACCAGTGATTAAGTTATGTGCATCCAAATTATAAAATGTTATTCATTTCTCTATTTGTTTGATAACTAAACATTCAAATAACATTTTTATATATTTAGTAAAGCCAATACAGATTTTATGGACATTTTACATATTTATAAATAAGAGCTGTGTCTTTATTTATTTGACTGTTTATTTACTGATATACAATATATTTACTTTCACAAAAAGTTGATTTGTTTTAATATTACCTGTGCATTAACATGTTTTACTGAGTTTACTGCATTTTAAATGTTTTGAATTGATATATTGTGTGTTGTAATTTTTCTAGGTAGTATTATTTTTAATTATATTAGATGGTGGGAATCTTTTCCTTTAAATTTTTGTAAGTACTTTCAGTAACCTTATGGAAGTTATATAAATTCAGATCAAAGGTGTATTTCCTGTTCTGATGAAGCTCCTTATGATACATTTATAGGATAAAATTGAAAGCACTAAACCTCTTTATTTTTTTTTATAATTTTCTTTTCTTTCTCCATCTTTACACTTGTTTTTATACTTAGTCTCAGTATTTTAGGCCCAGTGTTTTATACATGTATTTTCTTTCTCCATCTTTACACTTCATTTTATACCTAGTCTATATATCTTACCACTCAACTCTGTTGTTTTACCTAAAACTATCAACCTGACTACATCAAATTTGTACACAATCTAACTGTATAAAACTGTAAAAGCTGTAACGTTCAAGATGCAGCTCTCACATTTGTATCTTATTCTGTAATTTTTCTTACTTATGTATTGGCTCATTCTAACTGTAAAAAATCATAAAGAGTTATTTTTTATTCTATGTATCTAATTTTAATTTTCATGCTTTTGTACTGCCTATGCAAATAAGATTGCTGCTGTTATACTCTTTATAATTGCTTATACTTGATTTGTGGAACTTTTCTCCATAGGCCTCCACTGAAAATGGATATGTATCCAGTCAGACTCTCCTGGTCAACAAATGTAAAATAAAATAAATAAATAACTAAATAAAATAGATTTTTTTTTGTTTAATAAATTTTACTTCATTTACTGGTTAACTGTCACCGAAAGGTCTATTTTCATCTGTGCCAATGAATCACAGTTGTTTTCTCTTAGTTCTTGGTGTTTTTATTGCATGGAAGTTATTTCTGGATTAAAAGTTCAGTAATTCACAGTTCTCTTCAGTCTCATTGGTCCAAAGTGTCCATGATTTCACTGGTTGTTTGCCTGTCTTTGCTTTACTCTGTCTTCCTTGAGTCCCCAAGACCTTTCACCTTTATGATAGATAATGTTTCTAACTGATTCTAAGGATACTAAAAACACTGATTTTCTGGTAGAGAGATTATTGTTTTTTGACGCTAAAACTGAGCAATTTAAAACTATTGCAAAACGTATCAAATTCTAATAACAAACAGAAAGTAACTGTAGCCATGCTTTGTTTTAACTGAGAGGAAAAAGGGTTACATAGCTACATTTTGTAGTTTGGACCAGGGCCTTGCCTACATCTCTCTACATTCCTGCTGTAAAGGTAAATGTCCCTGTTCTATCACATGTTATGTTAAAGTCAGCTTCCTTTTTTGTCCAGGAGAATTATTGTTACTTCCACTCTACCTACAGGCTAGAGTGAAGTTGACCTTTCTTAGAAAGGGATTATGTACCTAGAACATCAGTTTTGTGTGGTGAGCTGGAGTATGAAGAATCACATAAGACTACAACTGAGAAAACTTGAACATCTACCTATACAGGAATCCAGGAAGACAGGGAGAGGAGAGAAACCTGTTTAGGTGTGTCTGTGTGTTGTGGACATTAAATCTTGCCCAAAGAGCAATAACACAATAAAATTTTACTCACTTTAAAGCCTTAAGGAGGCAATAGATAGAATGTATTATGAGAGAGTCTGTGTCCCTTTGTGGAATTCTGGGACTTTGAAAGAAAAAAAGTATTCCTTATGTCATTCCTTTAGCTGAAATTACAGAAAGATATTCCCTTTGATGCACTTGTTTGTGTTATGGGAGTTGGTACCACTGCCTTTGTTGACTTTGCAATAAAATTATGTTTACTTTATAAACTTGTGGACTTTTGGACATCAATATGCCACATTGCTGGATTGCAGCAGGCATTTTTTGCCACTATTTAATTTAAATATCCTGATTTTGTTTTCAGTGCTTGCACAAAGTCATACCATTTAGAGGTAATTAGCCATACTTGAAGAGAAAGCATTTATGTGCTGTTACAATTGGTTTTATGTTGTGTAGTTGTTAAGCAGAGTTTAGCTCTATTGTGCCTGCCTTAATATGAAGATTGCTGCAGTCAAGCAAGTCTGCAGTCCATAGCCACTGACATTAAGTTTATGGTGTACATTGCCAGAGTGATTTCAGCAGTAAATACAGTACAACCAGTGAAAAAAATAACCAGAGAGAAAGACCTTGAGCTATATCTGGAAGTCTTTGAGCTACGTGCCCACCACGAGGGATGTGGCCACAGTGACATGATAGAACAGCAGCTCAGCTTCCTGGAGAACTTTTAAAAGCCTTCACGGACATGGAAAAGACATTTCCCAGATTTACTAATCTTCCTTGCAGGACTAATCTAGTCCTGTACGGAAGCGGCAGTTTAAGAGGAGCATGGCAGCGCACCACGCATATTAATGAAGGCATGCTGCTTGAACTCCTAATGCTACATGGAGTGTGGATGAGTGCATGGGGGTATTTCTGAAAGCAGAGCTCTCAGAATAAACATGCTCCTGTTAAGTAGAATGGAAGAATGTGTAAATAAATGAGTGAGACTGCTCATAAGTGTCTGCATATCCCCACCAACAGTCCCCTTGTGTTCAACAGCAACAGTACAGTCAAATAAAATGAAGAAACCCTTTTATTTATTTTTTTAAAACCCCAAGTACAGCTAACCATAGGTGCGCAGGTTTGCCCATCGCTTAGCTATGGTTAAAGCAGCTGAAAAGGTTGAAGAGGATAGCAAGGAATATATATGCAAATGAAGCAGCACTGCAATAGTGTAGTGGTTTGAGCATCCGCCTAATCAATAGGCATTCCCGGTTTGAGTCCCACTGCAGTACCTATCATTTTCCATGTGAAATATGTATATGAACATATTTTTACATCTTATTGCCGTATAACCTACATAATAACATTTAAATGTGAACTGGAGTACTGCATTAAATGCACATGTGAAGTGTCAGTGTCATAATGAATAAGGTACTGGTAAGCATGTTTAAGCAAAAATAAGCAGTAGTAAGCATATATAAGCACTAGTAAGTGTGTTTAAGTGCATTTGCCAGGGGGTAAGCATTGCCTACACAGATTAAGCAAAGTAGAAGCTAACTGATTGTAAGAAACTGTAACCAGAGGTTAGCAGTGCTTACCGTCGTGCAAACCCATGCAAACCCACGCAAACCCACTTACAACTGCTTTAAAGTGCCTAAATCACTCTAGATCCAACGGCCCATGTTTTGCCCAGCAACAAAATAAACTGTGTCTGCAAGGCTCAAACTCAGAATGCTGTACACTACAGTTACAGTAGTTAACCACTAAGCCATCATAGCAATGGATATGAATGAGGTATCAGCAACCTAATTCTCACCACAGGAAAGTCAAACCAAACATGTGAACTGAATCTATGTACAGTGTGGTGTTGGATAACCTGTCACAGAACATAAATATGTGAAATGGAGTACTGCAGTAAGCATAGATCTGAGTGTGATTGTAATAAAGTGTAGAATTCCCTGGGTCCCCATACAGTGTATGTACACATGAATCACGGATACCAGACACATATATAACCTGTAATGAAGAATAAATCATTGCCAAATGGCAAATATAGTGCTAATTAACTATTAAGCAATGCTAATCGCAGCACAGCTCAAGCTAGTAAGTGTAAGCAATGTGTAGTGGAGCCAATTCAATCTGTCTAGTGGTATACCTCTTTAAGCAGTGCCAGCCTTATGTAAGCAGGTGTGCCCATAGCTTAGCCTTTTCAAAACCGGCCAATCATGGGAAAGTATGGGAAACTAGCTGTATTTAAATCCCACAGGCGGAAATACTTCTCATAACTCGTTGTAGCTTCCTACAGCAGGCAGAATGGCTTGTGTGTGTGAAGACACTCGATTTAGAGCACAGCACTGGGGCATCCAGGAGTCAAAAATCACGGTATGGCTCCTAGTAAAACACCACGATCAGAGACTACTGCAGGGCCACTACCAGGGCTCACAATATAAAATGGAGGCCTGGGACAGTCTCGTCCGTGACCTCACCAGTGCCATAGGTATCCTCCGGACTGGTGAGCAGGTCAGGCACCACCATGCTGACCTGAAGTGGCGGAGGGTGGTTGTACTGGAACAGTGGATCCAGGAGTCTCAGTAGATGCCCAATGCCCCAGGACTGAGTAAGTTCTCATTCTACTAAGTAGTAAATAATTACTTAGATTGTGTATACTATGGATAGGTATGGCTAAATATCACTGCATTTCTCTGACAGCTGCAGATGAGCGGGCTGCGAACCAGCAAGCCCATGATGCTAGGCTGCAAAGGCTGCAACACGAGGCATGTTAGTAATCGGTCTACATGTACTGTCATAACAAATAAATATAAGAGCCTTAGAACATGTTGTACAGGTAGAAATAAATGTGTAATAGTCTGTGAATAAAGGTATACACCCTGGAGTACTTCTGTTTACTCTTCTCTCATATGTTGACGATCTATTCCATACTATAAATAGTACTGTTGTATCTTAAGCAGTGTCACCCACACCGTGGTATGCAGATGAAATGGACATGAAGTCCTGCATAACAATGTTGGAAGTGCCAAGAGTTCAGTTATATTGTACAAGTTAGGGAGACTTAGAAAACATTTGAAAGCTGTACATCAATTCCCTGATAGCACGGTGTACTGTGATGTTAGCTATAATATTTTGTCACACACAGCAGGGGGTTGAATCCTGGGAGTGCTACTAAGTTGTATGCATAATTATACCTCACAACTGTACAGATTTTGATACACTGTTCAGATAGAAAACTGTATGCATAATTACACCCAACTGTACAGAATTTGTTTGAATGTTCAAATTGAAAGTTGTATGCATATCCATAGCCCACAACTGTTCCAGTCTGTCCAGCATGTCCAGATAAATGTCCCTTATCACCAGCTTGGTATCTTTTTCCCCTGAAAAAGCCAGTGTGATTTTCCAAGAATTGTAGGCAGCTGTCAATCACATATAACTGATATTCAAACATGTACATAGTCAGAGATTGTATATGGAAACAAACCTGTCATTCTAGCACCTCACCCAAAATGTATGACAGCAATTCTCAACATATGTTGCATTAACACCTGTAGCCTGTCATGCCTGTATGTAAGACACAGGTCATGTATATAATAATCTATAAACATACCTGTGTACAATATAAGGCCATTATGTAGTGTAATAATACATGTAAGGGAAAGCCCACTGCAGTGACTAAGAATGTTATGAAAACTACAAGGATATATTAGTTGTTAATTGAACTCTCTCTCTCACCCCTACCATATGTGCATAATAACCCAATGACACTCCTCAAATGGTATGTGTACACTACAATCTTTTGTTAGGACATATGTCCTAATGGTTTATAAATATTCACATTTGTTTCTATGCATGTGCCATGTAAAAATACACCCCTACTGGTGGCCTGTTGCCATCAATGAAACCTGCATGCTCCTGTAATTGCCACTGTTGTTCCATATATGCATGTGATGTGCCTGCTCTTCAACTGTGTTAGTTCTGGTGTGTTGGGTTAATGGGAATACCTATGCATTCTGTTATAACTAATCCTGAATGCTGTTGACTGTCACTAACCCATATCTGTCATAAACCTGTAACAACACAGCTCGTATGGGAAGGCTGGCCCCAGTGGACCCACCTATCTCACCTCAGCTAGCCATGGCACCAGGCACCAGCACATCTGGGACCCAGCCTGGGACCTCCTCCTCCATGGGCCCTGTGCCACCCTTGGGTGGAACTGCTGCAGGGGATGAGGCTCACCCCCCCCAGAGAGGGCATGGAGGGGAACCTGACACCTGTCAACAGGTACGGGCCGTGGTGCATAAGGAGCTCGATCTGGAGTATCGAGAGTGGCTATGCCAGCTTGAGAGCTGAGTGGCACTATTAGAGGGTGAGCCTGCCCCTCCTACACAGCCCCCAGCACAGCCACCTTCGGGGCCGTGAAGGTGCAGTGGTGACTGCCCATGGGTGGAGACCTCAGTCCCACTGTTTCCAGTTGGTGGCTCATGGGTTTGCGACTTCCAAACACCCCTCTCTGTCCAAAGTGTTTACCCCCACATGTGTCATATACCAGCCTTGTATGCATCTTGTGAATCTTGTCTGTTAACCTACCCAACCTACCTCCCCAAAAATACCTACTACCCGTCCCCAATATCCCACTCTCACCTGAAAAAAAAAAAAAAGGGCAATCTGTTCCCACAAAAAAATCTTGCCCCCATACATAGCTGTCCATTTCGCACACATGTCCACTGGGCACATGTAATCTGGTCTAATTGGCATCACAATGAATATATGTTGTCCTCACCCCTCTCCCAGGGGTTTGAGGGTCCAAATGTACCTGCAAATATAGTGTATATGCACAGCTGTTGCTGTAGAAGAAATGGGCAGCTATGTACCTTTCCTATACCCGTCCTGCACATGCCTAGCTATTTTCTCTACCGTCCTTCCCTCTTAGTTCCCCATTTTTCACCACTTTCCTATCGACCCCTTTTTCTTTTCTTTTAAAGGAAGTAGTGCGGGGTTAAGCAGCAGTAAGCACTTTTAAGCAGCAGTAAGCTGGTTTGAATGGGTTTGCACAGAGGTAAGCACTGCTATACTCTGGTTACAGTTTCTTATAGTCAGTTAGCTGCTGAATTGCTTAACCTGTGTAGGCATCGCTTAGCTCTGCGCAAACCCACACAAACTTGCTTACAACTGCTTAAAAGTGCCTCAATCACTCTGTAGTCAATGTCCCTTGTCCTGCTCAGCAACAAAATAAACTGCCTCTCCAAAGCTCGAATCCAGGACCCTGCACTCCATACACAAAGAGATTTACCACTAAACCATGGCAGATATACATAACCTCAAGTTTTCACAAACATATCATGCAGCACAATCAGTCAACAGTACAGGAAATGTATTATTATCACACCACATAGCTTGTTAATGCAAGAAGACTGGACAAAGTATGCCACATTGTGGGTACAAATAAGGATATATGTCAACTAATACTCTGATACACTTAAAATGTTGCTAGTTACACAGTTATATGTATTAGAACACATATGTGGAAGGAGATGAAGTCTGAAACACAAAAGTGTTGCCACTAGTTACTGACTTCAACAATGCTGCAGTCTTCCATGACAATTGCCAAGTGAGTGAGGAACAGGCTATAATATGAGCTGAACATGCATAGACAGATAAACAGCTATATGTAGATATATATATATTAATGTATGACTCACAAATAATCATATAACAGCAATTGTATATAGATACATACATATGTTCATATGTATATATATATATATATATTTATATATATATATATATATATATATATATATATATATATATATATATATATATATATATCAATATACAGATGTATATATATATATATATATACATATACACACACAAAAGGTATCAGTAGCCATACATATGTAGAAGCAGTATGGAAGTACTGGGTGCAAAGTATATCCCTCAGCCACAAGCCCTTCAACTGGCACCTGTGAAATGTGTAGAGTGGCAACCATTCCCACAAATGAGAATACTGACATTAAACATATACCCACCCACAATGCAAAGGACATGACACAACACACAGGTATGCATACATATATAACCTTTATTCCTGTACTATGCAATAATGTATGCCAGTACTTACACCACATAAGGTTTGAAATATGTAATCAGTCATGAATGCAAGGCCCACACAAAACAGTAGATGCAAGCAATGTGTATATATACCATACTATGCTGTCCAGGCCAAAGGCCTTTAATTAGTACAACAGTAGGAGCAGGATTTGCCTTCAGGATACATAACAATCAGCAATTACAGATGTAGTTCAGCAGACTCCAATTACACCGTGTAGTCAAGCCCTAGGCGGAAAAGTAGAACTTGTGTTAATGCCACATTATCTTGTACATAACATTGCTTAACCTAACATTTCACTATCACACTGAATGTCCCTCTTCTTAACAGTTATATCACTGAAAAGGTGCCATAGCCTAGATTAATGGCATAGAACCCCACCCATAAAAAGATGTACAAGGGCAAGGAATACTGTGTACCACAAACTTACCTCAGGAATGTACAGGGGCACATATGTGTTCTCCAGCTGTTGCCCCCATATATATGGACATGGCCCAGCTGTTGGTGTGGGAGTCCATGACATGACTGGGATGACAACAGTAATGCTAGAGGTAAATAATGATAGGCCATTACCTAACAACCCTTCCTGTATCACAGCAGGACAAAGACTGGCATATATGTGGAGGACAGAGGCAGGAACATAGGGCCATATTTGCATTATTGCTGCTACACACCCTGGAAATTGCTGGTGTTACAGGATTCATTGCAGCATAACTTATGCAGGGATACGACATTGAAATACAAATGGATGCAGCCATGTACTGATAGAACTCAACAGACAGAATGCCACATATATATTTGGGACAATACCTGTGTGGTGCACAGACAAAACCTAACAGCCAATCTCCCTGGTGTCATACAGATAGGCCCACAGTTGAGAGCTATGCAGACAGACAACATTCCATGAAAGAGTACCATGTACACAGAAACCCTGTAAGAACAGCAAGATACACTGCACACAACAACATTACTCATGCTGTCTGTAGGTCTGGAACCTTACCCAAATGTGTATTTGGCCTGTGTCTGCAGGTTCTGCTGTAAGAAGTATTGCTACTTGCTGTATGTATCACTGATGCCCACACAAATGACGGATGTCCATCGTACAGGAAATGTAAAGGGACCACGGCCACATGCTGCAGGAATTTATGGTGGGTGGTTGCCATGACAGTGGTAATTCAATGTAGTACACATGTCATTATACATATATATATATATATATATATATATATATATATATATATATATTGCTATCTGGATAGGTATATGTACATATATTTCCACCATGTGTCCTGGACATGGAGTGTAGCCGTACCCCAGCCCCTACAGTCCCAATGTCATAGTGCAAGGGGATGTCAGGTATGTATAGCAAGTATATTATTACACTGTTGCTACTGTCATTGGAATTGCCTTCACAGACATGGTGTGTGTGGATGCTGAAATTTGCTTATATTGTGTCACTGGCTACTGACAGACATCCTAAGGAAATCATTGTAAAGTACCGCTGCTAGCATGTAATGCCCCTGTGGAGTGCAGCAGAGATATTGGCCACTATTTATGGAACTTCGGTCACACCATGTACAGTCCAGAGGTATACACATATTCCTTTAATGCACCACATGTGTACTAGGCCTGACAATATGGATGTAGACAGCCATGTAGATGGGTATAACACATAATGACTGGTATACATTTGGCACCATAGGTGTTGGATTCACACACTCTTGTCTGGCTTGACACATAATGACTGCTGGTACAGGGGTGCCATGGGCACATACTACCCACTAGATATTGACATACATCTGTACAGCATCCCACTGCTCTGTCTGACATACATGATATTTAAGGGAGGCCCAGCAGCAGTACATCTGGCAAGTATCTGCACATGACATCCCACTGGTTAAGTACTCTAAGCTACTAGGCTTGTAACAATGCACTGTGCAGGCTACAGGCAGATTGGCTCAACACTGGCCTACATCTCGTATGGGGGAATGCACATATACCTGCATATATAGCAGGCTCAACAGTCATATCACAGCACAGGGTAAGATACACCTGTGTGACAGTGCATAACCACAACCAATGTGAACACAGCCACAGCCACATATGGTAAGCTAGCATAATATTACAGTATATGGACTATCTGTTCTACACCATCCTCATATGTGCCACTCACAGAAAGTCCCTACATATACTGGGCTGCTACACAAGTTTGGTCTGATGGCTGTCTGTGGTATGGGACATGTGTGTGTATGGCCCTACAAACATGTATGGCAAAATGGTACTGATAGAAGGGGAGCTAGGACAATGACATCTACCATAGTCTGTATACAGGCTAAAGTACATATTAACAATGCACACACTGCTGACATTCGCCATCACTACACAGACCTCAGTACTATACAAACATCCACAGAATGTCCAGCTTATGTCATGAAATATAACCCCTACTGTACTTGACATGTGTAGCAATCTGATATATCACTGGCTTGTTATCAGATAAGGTGACACCATTTATGGTGTACAGCACATATGCACCACTTCATGCATGCCATATATACAAACATTGACAGTGGTGTGGCTGACAGCACATACACAGGGCCAGTATAGACATGTTGCTGTGATAACCTTGTATATTTTCCATTGTAATGGTGTTTGTTGAAACATATGTCCTATGAGGGCTATGAAGTCAGTAACTGTCACGGCCTTCGACATCTACAGACTGCAAATCCTCACAATACCATCTGCATTCTACAGACAGATGCACTGTGGCGAACACATGAAACCACAGGCACTACACTGCCCAGTCTGCAGATGACCCTGCAGATGGGGATTCCTCATATTCATGGAACTGACATGGCAGGTATTACTTCATGCACAACAGGCATATCCAGACAAAAACTGTTAAACCAACATTACTCCAAATGCAGTATAGCAGCACTTACAGTCTGTAGTCAGGTCAGGCACATCCTCCTCCTGTTTGTTGCCCTTTTTCCACAGTGTATGTTGTTAGAGGTAAACCCCAATCCATCTGAGATGCTGTTTGCCAAACAACAGATCTAGTTCCTGCTCATAGTGACTGAAAAGGCCCAACCCCACCATGATGTTCCTAGGTATTCAAGTGTGTTTCCATGCAATTGGCTATGGGATTGTTACCACAGCTGTTCCACATGCAATCAGCTAGAGGAGGGCTGCAATTCATGCAGAGCCCATCAGCTGATCAGGAGCATCACGTAAAATACACATGCTGCTGCCTAAGCAAGGCAGGTGTGGGTCTCCCCATCCACCAGAGAGGGAGTGGGGGAGGCAGAGACAGAGGCAAAAACATGTCAAGGAGGGGAGGGAGTGTAAAACTGAAGCATGCTTGTGTTACACACCTACCAGCACAGGTTATCAAATCCCTGACAACTATGTAGTGCTATCACAGTTCAATGCAGTTATTGGATGCGCCACATGGGTTACCTGATGTGGAGTACTCAGAACATATATGTGAGGGTGAGTGACATCTGCAGCAGGGATACAGTAGATATACGGTTGGTGTCGTACACGTGCCTGTCTGTATGAACATGGCCAGCATCAAGACAGGCACACTCTCACAGGGACGCACACACTTTGACACACTTGGCAGGGTCAGGAGTGCAACTCATCACTAGTGGGATTGCCACAAGACATCAATGTGCAGATATCACATGCACCACATGGGTCATACGGAGGCCATATGGGAAAAGAGTATGAGGAGATGTCAGACATCAGACAGCATGCTTCAGTATACCCTGGGGGGTTGTAGTGAGTGTGGATGTGGACATACGCACCATACAAGACACACACATGAACACACAGGGTGCCAGTTCTGACATGCATGGGTGCATGTCTACACAGGTGTGTGGTGGTCAACTGTGCTAGCAGGCTGTACAAGGGTAGGTGATAGGTATACCTTGGCATTAGGCCACATGCCAATGGTCTGCATTGTGGCTCAGGCCTGTAGTTACTGCATTTTCCCAAACAGATGTGTATTGCATCACCCATCCAGTCACCTGGGTGATTATGTGTGGCCAATGCTGTACACCACATGCCATGTATGTGTTCCTTAGTCCATGACATGGATGGTGTCTGGGATGTGCACACCTCCCACATGCATGTACAGTGACATATGGAACTGTACCTGGGGTGTCTGGCCCATGTTGTGAACACAGATTATCATCAGATGTGCCAATCTTGCCCACCTGTGGCAGAAACTGATAATGGGCAGCAGTTTTACCCTTCACCTACATTGTTGGCATGCCAACAGCATTTCTTGATGTCAGTGTCATCTGTTCATACAGGACATGTTGTCAGGCATGGTATGTCCATTGTGAGTCACATGTGAAGGCACCACAGGTGGTGCAGGTGTCCATTGAAAAACATGGTAGAGGTACACTGTCTGCATTTACGTGCATATTGGACAGATGGGCAGGGTGACATGCCCTCTGTAGCCCACTGCTATCACTGCATAGCTACTATCAGTGGCCAATATGCTGTGTACTGCCCACATATTGACTGCTGCCTAGGCATGTGTGTTCATATGACACATGGGTTGAGTGTGTGCTCTGGGTAATAGTGGGGTTGCTAACTTGGGTTGGCTGACCTTGATGTCACATGTATGGGTATGGATTTGCACCCCAGCCTCCCAGCTAATTTACATCTGTTATCCCTGTATTGTTGACATTGTGATACATAGCAGGGCCGCCATAAAAGAAATTAGCAACCCCTCCCCTCCACATTGCCCACACTCACCTCTACACAGGATACGAGTTACAAACACACATGTCATGTCTAGGAGTAGAATCCCTAACTAACTACTTTATTACACCACAGCACTACACAATTACAGTACTTGCCATGGACATTACTGAAGTACTTTTTCCCCAAAGGTGTATTTCACAGTGAATGACATCAGCAGCATTACCAAAGTAGGGCATTTCAACTGTACAGCAAGTGACTAGCCTAAAATGCATTGCTCCCTACAAAGACAGTGAGGCACACAGAAAACATCCACAACTGACATATGTGGGTATAGCATCCCTGACCAAGGTGTATATCACATGACAGCATAGAGCTGTTATAAGCTGCACCACAGGGATTACTACAGAGTTTGCTCCCCAAAGTTTTACTTCACAATGAATGACATCAGCAGGATTGGCAATGTAGGGCATTTCAAATGTACTGCGAGTGAGTAGCCTATGATTCATTGCTCCATACACAGACATTGCAACACACACAAAACATCCAGAACTGCCATGGGTGGAGCTGGAACCCTACCACAGTTCTAAATCACACTACAGCAGTACGCAGTTACAGGATGCCCTACAGAGATCACTGGGCTATAAATTTTCCACAGGTGTATTTCTAGGTGAGTGACATCAGCAACCTTTCCAAAGTTGAGTTTATGAATTTTAAAGAGTGTGAGTAACCTAAAAGGCATTGTTTGTTACTCAGTCATAGACAGACAGAGACACAAAGATTCACACACTTGTCAAATCTGGGGTTAAAACACCTACCTAATTACTTTATCGCACTAAAGCAGTACACAGTTACAGGATGTGCTACAGAGATTACTGGCCCATGATTTCCCCAGAAGTGTATTTCTAGGTGAGTGACATCAGCAGCCTTGCCAAAGTCGAGTATGTGTATTGTACGGGGTGTGAGTGGCCTAAAAAGCATTGCTCTCTACTCAGTCAGACACACACACAGATTCACATGCACAGTTGTTAGATCTGGGGTATCTGGGGTTAGAACATCTACCTCACTACTTTATTCCACTACAGCAGTACGCAAGTACAAGACATAACTCTGGAGATTACAGGGCTATGATTTCCCCAGAGGTGTATTTCTAGGTGAGTGACATGAGCAGCTTTGCCAAAGTTGAGTATGTGAATTGCCAGTGTGTGAGTGGCCTAAAAAGCATTGCTCTTACTCATTCAGACACACACACAGATTCACACACCAACACACACAGTTGCCAGGTCTGGGGTTAGAACTCCTATCTCACTTTTTTATCCCACTACAGCAGTACACAGTTGCAAGACATGCTACAGAGATGACTGTGTTATGATTTCCCCAGAGATGTATTTCTAGGTGAGTGACATCAGCAGCCTTGCCAAAGTCAAATATGTGTATTGTATGGGGTGTGAGTGGCCTAAAAAGCATTGCTCTTTATACAGTCAGACACACACAGTTGCCAGGTCTGGGGTTAGAACACCTACCACACTACTTTATCACACTACAGTAGTACACAGTTACAAGACACGTTACGGAGATTACTGGGCTATTATTTCCGCAGAGGTGTATTTCTAGGTGAGTGACATCAGCAGCCTTGCCAAAGTTGAGTATGTGTATTGTACGGGGTGTGAGTGGCCTAAAAAACATTGCTCTCTATGCAGTCAGACACACACACACACACACACACACACACACACACACACACACACACACACATACACACACACAGTTGCTAGGTCTGGGGTTAGAACACCTACCTACTTTATCACACTACAGCAGTATGCAGTTACAAGATGCATTACGGAGATTACAGGGCAATGATTTCCCCAGAGGTGTATTTCTAGGTGAGGGACATCAGCAGCCTTGCCAAAGTTGAGTATGTGTATTGTACGGGGTGTCAGTGGCCTAAAAAGCATTGATCTCTACACAGTCAGACACACACACACAGTTGTCAGGTCTGGGGTTAGAACACCTACCTAACTACTTTATCACACTACAGCAGTAGGCAATTACAAGACACACTATGGAGATTACTGGACTATGATTTCCCCAGTGGTGTATTTCTAGGTGCTTGACATCTGCAGCCTTGCCAAAGTTGTGTATATGAACTGTACTGAGTATGAGTAGCCTAGAAAGCATTTCTCTCTACACAGGCAGAGACTGAGACATGCACACATACACGCACTCACACAGTTGCCAAGTCTGGAGTTAGGACTACTACCTAACTAATTTATCAGTACCGCAGTAAACAGTTATGCGATGCACCATGGGGATTACTGAGATACAGCTCCCCCAAAGATGTATTTCATATTGAATTACCTCAGCAGGCTTGTCATGATACTGCTATGGGGAGGGCGGTGTGTGCATGGGCTGTAACCCATTCATGTAGAGAGGATGACATGCCACATGCGGGCACACATGGGGTCATATGCCACAGGTATGTGTATACAGCTACTAGGTGACAACTTACTTGTACAGTCATGTTGCACAGCTGGCACGTGCAGCACGCCATCATGCTGACAGATACTGGTGGCTAGTATCTGCAGTGAGTGACACCTGCACCTCATGTGTTTGGGGCCCTTTGGCTGTGTGCTGGGTGGGACAGGCCCAGATGGCTCCTTGTCACAGTCAACTTCTTCAACACATCTCTGTCTGTCTACCTTTGTCATATTATAGTGTGTTGTCCTTACATATATGTCTGTATTCCTATCCACTGTGTGTGCAAGGCAGGATGGTGCATACTGGCATGTGCCTGAACTGAGAACTGCAACTGCTAGATATGTCTGGTCCACTGTTGTTTGCTGACATGGCCTTTTTGTGTTTAAGTGTGTGAGCATGCCCAGTATGGGCTGTCTGTATGTTGTTGACTGACATTGCCTTCATTCCTCTAAGTGTGTGAGTATGCCCAGTATGGCCATCTATATTGCATGTGTGAATCAAGTCCAGGTGGTTTGTACTGCAGTGCTGACCTTTGTGTTGTACACCGACATGTAGCATGCTGTGTCTGCAGGGTGTATATCAGTCATTTGGCATTGACTGTTGCTACATTTCTGCATAGCGGGAGGACACCATACTGTTTCTACATTTCTACACAGGGGTGGGGGGCACACCTGACTGTTACTATAAGTGTACATAGGATGATGGGGCACACCTTACACTTTTACACAGTTGCTAGGACTGTACTGGTATGTCAGGTACACCATTTCAGCCTGTAGTCTTACCTATCATGCTGGCTAGAGGCATACCATTCTACTACAGATCATAGCTGTCACTACCTACATATTAGTTTTTGACTTCCAAGCCTTTGCAGCTTACATCCAACTGGCTGGCCTGTTGTAGTCTGTCTGTGTATGGCTGGGGTAGGGGTTACCCATGGGGCTCATTCAGAGGCCATAGTACAGCATTTGTTGGTGTTTGTCGACACCTATCCTGCTGGCTGTGACTGTTATTGGGTATGTGCCCCCCCCCCCAATTGGCATGTGTGAGTCACTTACCTTGTGAGTGTCCCAGTATTGAGGGTGGTGATGCAGGGCTGCCTATGTTGGATGCACATAGTACACACCCTATACATGGTTGAGCACAGGTAGTGTCATGTTTGGCATCCCTTTTACTGTATGTGCGAGTCGGAGAGAGGTGTCATTCTCTGGGTCCCTATTGTGTCAGTGCATGTGCTATGCATTGCCTCTTTGCCAAGTCCAGGGCATACTGGTCATGTCTCCTTCTGTCTGCTGGGGTAGGCTCAGGTTGTTCTTCCGACGAGTCACTCTGTGCCTGTGCAGGCCTTGTCACTGGTGGGGGGGGTGTGTGGCCCTGCCCCATGTTGTTCCTGCTGCAGCTGTTTCTGCAGGATCATATTGTGTAGCATGGCACATACAAGGACAATTTGGGTACATGTAGCTGGTAACTACTGCAAGGCTCCACCGGATGTGTCCAGGCACAGGAACTATGACTTGAGCATCCCAAACACATGCTCTGTTATGATTCATGTTTGTGTGTGTGCATCATTATGGAGTTCCTGTTCGGGTTTGTGTGCATTTCTGATGGGTGTCATCAGCCATGGCACCAGTGCGTATCCAGCATCCCCCACTAGGTGACAGTGTGGGATGTTCCCACTGGCAAATATCTGGTACAGCTGCATCAGATGCCAGATGTGGGACTCGTGGTAGCTTCCAGGACAGCCAGCACACACATTCATTTTTATACCCTGGGCATTGCACACGACCTGGCAGTTGATGGAAGTGAAGCCCTTGCGGTTGATGTAGACCCTACCCCACTCAGTTGTGTTGCTTTAATGCATATGTGTGTGCAGTCTATTGCACCCACTACCTCAGGGTATTCTGCTATTTGGTGAAAGAGATGCATATTGCTGGCCAATGCCTCACGGGTGATGAGGAAATATACATGCTCACCGAAATGTGCTGACATGGCATCCAGGAACTGGTGGAGTACCCGGCATGCTGATGCCTGTGAAATACCCATCATATCTCCAGTTGGCCTTTGGAAGGTGCCTGCAGCTAGTATTCTTAGGCCTACACATACCTTGGTATCCACTGGGATGGGTTCCCCTCTGTTAGTTCTGTGTGTGAGGCATGGCCAGCACAGCTCAACAATTGGCTGTAGGAGGTCCCTGTCCACCCTATAACACTCCACTGTCTCCAGCTCATGTAGCCCTTGGTAGGTTACCCTGAGTCTGTACACTCTTCGCCGTCTCCTCACTGTGGGTTGCTCAGCAGCATTCACATCCTCACCACCCTCAGCCTCTTGTACATGCTGGTTTATGATAGCAAAAGCAGCCTCTAACATGTTTTCTCTTGCTTTCATTTTGTAAAATTTCCCATCTGTATACACCGGTAGTGTAGAGTTTTTGGGAAAAACAAAGGTGTAAGGTGTTTGCATAGTTAATAGTGGTGTGCTGGGCTGGGCTGGTCTGCTGCTTGTGTAATTGGCTGATTCTGACACATTCCACCTGCTAGCTAAGCTAGTTCTCCTTGATTGCCTTCCTACTACTGTTTTCCCTTCCTTTGCCTTCCTGTTTAAGCCCGTGTGTGTGCCACACCAATGGAGTGCTCAAATGTGCACAGAGCTGCTTTTTCCTGGTTTAACTTCCTTTTTCTTCCTGTAAAACCTGGTGCATGGCGTGCACACCCGCTTACACTTTTTAAAGTTTGCTAGGTGGGTTTAGACACACCCCTAGCTTAGCTGTGCTAATCTAGGAGCAATCCTGAACCACAGGTCTCCAGTTCACTTACAGTATGCCTGACACACACCCCATGATGTCATCTATATCCTAGTCTTGCACCCAGCTATTTATCCTCTTACACTCTTGTGACCTGCCTCTCACCCTGGGAAAATTTGGGATTCACTAACCTTTCCCTCATTTGCATAGGATTTCCTGCTAATGCAAAGTTACATGTCCCACATGAGCCTCCCCCCTTAGTAACCACTACTCCCTGGCCAGGTTGTCTTTTGCCTGCCATTGACTTGCAATGCAGAATACTGAATTTTGTTAGAATGCTCATTTTCAGTTTATTTTCTTATTCCCCCCCCAATCCCATTTGCATGCTGCTGCCCTATACTTAAACAGCCGAGATCGGCGACAAAAAAAATAAAAGTTGTTTTATTTATTTTTTTAAACAGTTTGCAATGCCAATGGCCTTGTACTTGGCCATTGGCATGCTTCATCAATAATATGAAGCCTTTATTTGGAGCTGTCATAGCTCTGTTTTGGAATTTGTAGAAATGTACTTGGTTACTAAGACTTCAGAAAACTATAATTTTTATGTGGAACAGACAAAAAATATGAGGCAAAACTCTGGACATGTGAAAATTTGGACATTTGAGAGCTATGCATACAAGATCGCTCTCACTCTTTCTCTCAATCTCACATATGCACAGTCTCCTCTGCTTTCATGCACACATTAACTCACACAGGATTGCTCTCTCTCTCAATCTCTCTTACACACAGAGACTCTTTTGCTTATATGCATGCATTCACTCTCACACATGAACAGAAATATGAACACACATACACAAACATACACACGCATACACTTTTTTCTGTTGATCTTCTTTTACATTCACTAAACAGCAAAAACATTGCTTAACAAGTGTAAACTCAAGGTGGTCATTAGTTTTTTTCTATCCAAGCTCCACAGCAGCTTGATATGCTGCCATGAAGCGGTGGACTCATTTTTCAGCAGGCATTACTTGTACATTGATACCCTTCTAGAGAGCATTCTTTCCCCAGTGAGGGTGCTGATGTACAGTTTGCACATTTTCTAAACAAAATTTAAGACATAGAAAGAAGAAATAAAGGAGTTTCTGTTAAGAAATAAGGGATGTGTTTACAAACATTGCAGAACATATGTGATTCAACACCATCAAGGTTACATCATGAAGACTATACTCATTTGAGTGGTTAAGTCCATCCTGATGATGAAGGTTCAATGTAAATAGTCCTTAGTGAGTGATTCCACCTGATTTTTCAGTGCTTTTTGACACTTTGGGTCATGATATCCTGATCAGGTGTATGTATCTGTACCACAGGGTATCAGCTTCTTTACTTGAGTAGTTTGCTTGTGACTTCTCGGGACATACCCAGCATGAGGTGGCTGGTGTAAATACTTTAGCCCCAATCTGCTAGATGATAGTGTGCCTACGGATTCAGTTTTCAGTTCTCTGTTGTCCACCTTGCATCTGCTGCTGCTGCTAATGGCAGTTATTTTAAAGAAAAGTATTTCTTATCAGTCTTAACCTGATGACATTCAATTGTACCTCTCCTTCTCTGTAGGGTATGATAGATTTGTCAACCTTAGTGAACTGCCTATACTCAGTCCTTGATTGGATCTCCACAGACTTAATAAGACTCAGCCCAACAAAGACCAAAAGCATTTTGGAGCATGTGACCTTCCATCTGTCATAATTTCCTCTGCTATCCCCATTGATTACATACAGGATGAATCAGATGGATTTTGTTTCTTGCTTTCATGATCTTAACATTATCTTTTTTTTTTGCCTATTTTTCACACTAGCTGCCCCTGACATTAGACCTTTCTATGACCAGCTACCTCATGTTCCTTTCCTCTGATGTTCCCACATTACAGCAGTGACTAGATTTGGCCCATATCAGGAAAGGGTCTCCCTAGTAAGAGATACCTTGACACAGGAGATCTTGTTCCTCCTGGGTGCAGACTTTCATGGATCTCTCCACACTATACCCTGAGTGGGACAAGGTCATGCCAGGAGTTGTCACGCTGTACTTCACTGAGGGCTTTTCACTTATTAATCCTTACACTCAATGAAATGTTGCACTGTACCATCTTAGCAAGCTTGCAGTGGTGCCAGGAGGGGTCCACCTCACCTAAATAATGGTATGTCCATCTTTTGTCTGCTGACTTGCCGCAGCACTGGTTCCTGTCACAACCTCAGTATCATCATAATCAGGGTTCATTCTCTAAACAGTGGCAATAGCATACCCTCCCATTCTCCCCCTGGAAATGAAAAACAGAAGGAGCATCATAATTTCTCTTCCACTCCATGCCAGCTCTGAGCACTAGCTGAACTCAGGTCAACTGGAATGTAGACAAAACTCATTCTTCTACTACAATGTAGCATGCTTCTTGGCTTTATTTGTGAGAAAGTATTGACACTGAAGTGCCATGTGTCAGCTGTTGTCAAGACCTCTTACATCTATCTGAATAATATAGCCAGGATGAAAAACAGTACATCATCACTGCATCATGAGATAGAAGATTTGTGTTATGGTTGTGCCCTGGATTACTGCAACAACTTATACATTGTTTTTTGGGATTGTGATTTGGCCTACTTGGGTGGCTACTGATCTCAGCAAATATGTTACTGAGGAGTATCATTGGAACCTGTCATATTACTTCTGTGCTGACCATTGCTTGCAGCCAAATGAGTTTTCAAGACTCTTATCCTCATCTTCTATGCTCTACATGATCTGGGTCCTGCTTAAATAAAAGAGCTACATCTGACCTGACAGCCGAGGTCATCAGGTGAGATGCTGCTGGCTGTTCTAAACACCTGCATTGAATCCTGTGGCAGTCTTGTCTTTTTTTTTCTTACCTTGCTCCAGTCCTTTGTAGTCAGGACAGAATCTTTTTTAAGAGGTCTTTATATTCCCATCTTTTTAGGATAGCGTACCATAATTTCAGAGGGGCACCACATATTCTTTCAAGATTTTAAACTTTTAATTTAGATTTTAATTAATTTATATTTTTGTTTTCAGATATTTTCTGTACTTGCCATTCATTGAACATTGCAGTCTGTTTATTATTATTTATTGACAGCATGTGCAGTATCTAGAGCTATGAGTTTTAATATTCTAAATAAAGTTGCCAATTAGTGCTTTGCAATTATATTTGGAGTACCAAGAAGGGGACCCCATAAACTATCAATCAGTACCATCTCTGTTGGTATAGAGGATAAAACCCTAACTAGAACCAAGGCAACCTGAGTTTGATTAGTGACTTGGCTACACCTGTTAATGACAGCAGGAGAACATGTGGAGTACTGCAGCTTGGCTGGTAGAATACATCTCAATCTCTAAGACCAGGAAAAATGGATGAAGCCAAAAATAACTGTGGACAAAGCCCCAAAATCAGTGATAGATTTTTATTTATTTTTTTTACAGACTTAGAAAATAGGAAGAATAACATGTTTTGGATGCATTTTTTGAAGGAAGCAATGTCTGAAACTGAAATGTTTATCATTTTCAGTGACTTCAAGACTCAACATTTTGCCAGAAAAACACAAATTGTATGAGGAACACACTAAAAATATGATGCAAAAATTTAGCTATTCTGCACAAATCATGACAGTTGAGAGATATTCTCTTTGAGAGGAGGATATGGGGCTCACACTTGGTTCAACGGCAATGTCCCCAGTAGAAACCAGAGTCCATACAAGAGAAATAGTTTGAGACAGGACAAGCAGTTCTGAAGATCTTCTTGCTTGAGGAAGTGACTAGCATGCCCTTATTGATGCACACTGTGTGTTGAGCCCTGTGACAGAATACTGGGCATGTGCACAGGAGCTAGGGACTAAAAACTGAGAAAAAAACTACCTTCACAGATAACACCACCATCTGATAGGGTCTTGTTCTCAGTGGTGCAAATAAGCCAACGGGCTCTCACTTTTCCTGTAATGAACGGGCCAATAGAACAAAAAGGGGCAGGGTCAATGTTCTTGAAGATAGGAGAGAAAAACAGAAGGAAATAAAACTATCAAGCTGTAATGAAATGCATGTTTTGTTAATATTCTGAACACTTTTGCAAACATACTGCAATTATATAAAAGCTAAAATCAGATGCTATATGTCCGGTATTAAACAGTTCTAACATTTATTTTCACTGAGTGGACAGACAGACTCAAGAAATATAGACTGTGGAAGATTTTGAAAATTATTTATATTTTATTCTTAGTTTTCAGTGACTATTCTGTACTTATTACATGTCTGATCTCCAAAACTACTATGTTCTTTGTGACATTTCACTCAAGTGACTGTGTGTCCCTGCGGGCACAAATGTGTCATAATAAGTTATCCTCCCTACAACAGAAACATGTACACAAATGCACATACCCTTTTTGGCATAATTTTTTTACAGTTTATATTTGTTTTGCAGCTAATGTGATTATGCATTAAGCTTCCTCTAAGCATGTACTTAACTTAACCTATTGCAGTTGAAAAACTGTACCGTATATCATGTGCTATAACTACCATGATTAACAGCACCTAAAGCTAAATGCTTTGCATTAGATCAAAAGCAATTAGCCCACTTGCTCATCTTAAAAAGCAATTCTAATACCTCTAGCTTTCATAAAGAATCAATTGCTAATTGAGTAGCAGATGAAAAGCACTTTAATGAGAAATGTACTGAGACTCAAGCTTTCCAAAGAAGCAGAAAAATCAGCAACATTTCACTGTTTATTACTTTAATCACTTTCTCAGGAAGTAGGATGTCAACATTTTAGATTTTAAGTTAATGAAAAACATAGGGAAGCAACTAGAAGAGTAAAACAAAATCAGTTATCTTGTTTTAAGGTGTTTCTTGATGAAGAAATATTTCAGTTGGGATTATTATTAATGGATTAGGATCCTGAAAATGAGGAAATTTTGTAGGAACATATTTTGAATGATTGAGATAACAAAGGTTATTTCCTGCTTGCGAACTGTATTTGTCATTTGGTTTCAGAAGTTGTAAAAGTAGATGAGGGGAAAGGGTTCTTAACTGGTATGGGTAAAGTATATGTTACCCTGAAGACTCTGAGGGGTTGTGAATTTAGGTTGCTCTCCAGGCATATCACTCAACTGTCCAGATTTTTGCCTTATTTTTTTTGTCTGTTCTTCATAAAATGTGTGAATTTCTGGCAAATCACTGGGATGATCTGAGGACTGAAGTTACAAAATAATGACATACAGTTGAGTTTCAGACTTCAAATCCTTCAGAAAATGCATGTTAACACACACACACTGTTATTCTAGCAACTTTCTAAGTTTATAAAAGCAATATTTAAAATCTGTCCCTATTTTTGGGCCTTTGTTCCCCCATTTTGCCAGGCTTTGTCCAGATTTCTAGCACTCGGAGGTTAAAATGCATGTCTCCAAGGCATTCCTTAGGTCATCAGTGCATATTAACCAAGTTACTTCATTTGCATTCTGACTATATATATGAAGGGTAGTAAATGTAGTATTCACTTGCCATTATTAAGTTACCAGTGATTCAGAAATGCTTGAAATCCTATGGGGTATAATTCTGCAATTCTCAGAACAGGGCTGCCGAAGACATGCCTGACCTCCATGACTTTGAATGTGATTTTCTACATTTCTGTCTTTCTCTACAGTTTTGGAAATTCATGTCCCTAGGCAAAAAGATAAAGCAGAAATTAAGCAACAGTACTAAACTGGGAAGTCACAGATAAAATGCCAGGAGCCCCAGTTCAAGGATAATTTCATCTAACTTGTTTATTTTCAAACCTTTACGCAGCATGGTTCAGAAAGTCAGATATCTGACCAAACTAAGAAGTTAATGGCAGTTTCTGCAGCATTCTTTATAATCAACACGTCTGCCTCATGGAATAATTTCAACAACTATCTTGTTTGGACTGGATGAAATTTAGTGTATTTTCTTTATTCCCCAAATTGACTGAAGACCTGTAGTTGTGCGCATACTGAAATATAGTCCCAAGCTAAAAAGTCCTGTCTCATGTGCTGGGATGTAAGAATAGGGAAACCAGATTTGATGTCATCTTTTTTTTTCAAAGAATAGCACCATCATCTTTATTATGTGATTAACATTTTAATGCATAGGTGTTGTGGAAACAGTTTTAACCAGTACTTCTATATCATTCAGAAATTCAGCTTCTCTTCTTCCATATTAACTTTTAAATTTCTTTTTTTCCTGGTCTTAACTTACAAAGTATAGCTTGTTTTAAAAAGCTAGTGTCTGTATGTCCTTCATTTAGCTTTAACTATATATAAGCACCCTGTCCATATAGTGGACAGCGTGCTCATAGATAGCTAAAGGTAAATGAAGGACATACACACACTAGCTTTTTAAAACAAGCTATACTTTTTAAGTTAAGACTAGGAAAAAAAGAAATTTGAAAGTTAATATGGAAGAAGAGAAGCTGAATTTCTGGATGATATATCAACTGTAAAGATTTTTGCCCAGTGTCCAGATTTTTGCCTCATATTTTTGGTCTATTCCTCATAAACTTTGTGGCTTTCTGGCAAGTAACTGATGATTGAAGCCACTAAATAACAACACTCATTTGAGTTTCAGACTCTATGCATGCTAATACAAAACCTATTATTTTAGTAACTTTTTAAGTTTATAACAGCAGTATTTAAAATCTGTCCCTATTTCCGGGCCTTTGTCCCCCCATTATTTTAGGCTTTGTCCAGATTTCTTTTGCTAAGAGGTTGAGAGGTATGCTGTCCATTGTATGACTGGTGAGAAGAATTTGTTCTGTTATTCCACTGCTCACAAGAAGAGTATTTAAATCAATAGGCATTTAAAAACAGCTGCAACTGGGGATGAAGTGTAGTAAGAATTTGCGCACAAGTATTTGTCAATTATATGTATTTAGATGCCATTCATAACAAAGGTAATATGAAATTATAAGACAGAATGTAAAAAATAAATAAATAAATAAATTGGAAAGCAGCCTTTACCAAAAAAAAGTCATAGTTATTTTTCTTATTTCTGTCACAAATTTAACATCATTTTCATATTAACCTATATATTGTAAACATGTATTGCGTGTATTTACATTTGTTCAGAAAGTAATTATTCTCTCAGGGGATTATTACCTTATCACAGAACTGGTGATTATATGCCTCAGTTAGCCTCAGATGTTTGTTATTTGGTGTCTTATGCTTCTGGTAAAATCTCAGTAAACAGGATGGGATTAGAAGACAAATGGAACATAAACAAGTGGGACTCTCATCATAGTCTAAAATAAAAATGAAGGCCCTGCTCAGACTAGAGTTACCATGTCCCATCCTTGGAGTCAGATGGTTATGCCCTTGTATAACTTAGTAGAGATAAATGTAAAATACCAACATGTAGACACATAGGGTGCAGCACCAAATAAATGGGGTACATCAGCAGAATGAAGTCATGAAATTCAGAATTTGAGAATGGAAACTGACTTATCTGGAATGTCTTCTCAGTGTTGGGAAGGGGGTCTGAACTGCTATGTGAGGTGGAAACATACTGACAAGTTATAATCAAGCTTGTCTCTATACATGGCATGGAGTTTAGGAGAAGGATTCTGATTTGGTGTGGTTTCTGTCCCTCTCTGTCTTGAATTCTAATGTTGATCCTCATTATATGTCTTAGATGAATATGTCAGTACTTCATAGTCTCCACATTGCAATCATGTAATGCTTTTGTCTCAAAGGACAAGAGGATTACCTCAATGTGTTGGTAAGCTATAATAAGAAAAACACAGAGTTCCTTTTAGTTTCATATTAATCAAATGGCAGTGTATTGCTCAAGTTTCTTATATAAAGTGAATAAGGTCTGTCCTTTGGTTGAGATATTAAACCAAGGCCTGATCTGCCCAAGTAGGCTGCAGATAGAACCCACATAACTTATTAAGAAGCACAGGGGTCCTTTATTTCTATACAAAAGTAACTCTTATTTATAAAATATTTACATATGTATAACTCTGTTTATACATATTCAGAATATCCTTTACAGGCATGCTAAATTTTTATCCCTATTAGATCCCACTTTTTTTCATATAACCACAATCTGATTTTGCTTAATATTGTTGCTAAATTCCATTTGCCATAAAATGTAATTTCATTTATTCTTTCAGTCCATATAACATAAAATAACTTATCTATTCTTTTAACATATTCTTTACTTCTAGTTTTATAAAATCAGTATTTAATCATATATATGTTTATTTTATCCCCTTCTTTTACATTTTCAAAAAAATCTTCTTTACATAGTTTTCCTCATGACTTTTTTACTCTTTTACATTTCAAAAACACATATTCCTTAGTTTATTATTTTTTTTTCAAAACAGGTTTATTGTTTTAACATACAAGAGAAATATCATAACAATTTTATGCAAGTAATTAAAAATAGATATGATTATAACATTCAACAAAACAACTAAAGTATTTACAAAGACATCCACTACAATCAGATCAATTAATTAAACTAAAATACCATGCTATTGAAATTAGGATTTTTTTAACAAATTTTGTAAATTATCCCATACAAAATAACAAGATGTTTTTCTAGTTGTTCTTGACCTAATTGTGTTTACTTCCATATGGCACACTATATTCATAACATTTTTAAATTCATTGAACGAAGGAGGTGTATCTGAAATCCAATTTCTGGTTATTATTTTCCTAGCCACTGCTAGAATAGACCATAACAAGGGAAGCTTAACCTTTTTAACACTTTGAGGTACAGATGTGTTGAATAATATAAGAGATTTAGAAATAATGAAATTATCTGTAAAAAGAGCCTGCAAAAATTCATTAATTGACTTCCAGCATTCTTTCAATTGTATACAGCCATAAAACATATGAGCCCAGTCAGCATTAATTTCGACATTACATCTTTTACATAGATTATCTTTATTATTTATTTTATTCATCATCAAAGGTGTATAAAAAGATCTATGTAAAAATTTCCATGTATAAAGTCTCCAGACAATGGAAGACGTAGTTCTATAGGCAGATTCCAATATATATTGTTTATCTTGTTGATTTGGTGGGTCCCCATTAATAGAAGTGAAATAATTCCAGTATGTATCTACACTGTAAAAAGTTTCTTGTCTGATAATTTTATGTATGTATGAAAGTTTACCTTTATCAGAAACTTTATGTTGTAAATTTAATATCAAGTAATCAATCAGTGTTGGAATAGATTCTTTAACTGTTATAGACATTAGATCTATTTTTTAATGAGATGTTGTCTAAAGGTCTGAACCTCTAACCAGCAAGTTTCTCTTAGATCAAGTTCTTGTTTTAAGAAATCTAGATTTTTAACTTTATTATCAGATATCAACTGATACCAGTACTTTAGATCATTATCTATAGCTAAATGAGTTCCTTCAGAAGTAGATGACAAAAGCATACCCTGAGTATACATAATAGGGAATATAATAAAATTCCATTCCCTATACTTAGGGTGCATGAATATAAAGTTACGATAGCTAATAATAATATTTAATGGGTAACAAACCATATGTTTAGGTGTAATAGGTAAAGTACAAAATTCCTTTAGTAACCATAACATGGAGTTATTTACAATCATATTTTTATGTGTTAAGGATATTTTCATGAAGTGCATACTAATTAGCTCCCAATAATCTTTCCATTTTGCGACATATGACTGATCTATTAATAAAGTAATAACTTTTACAATAGAAGAGATAGTATATAAATTAAAGTCTGGAAAAGAAATACCCCCTTGAGACCAGCTATTAGTATGTTTCTTTAATGCAATCCTAGGTCTTTTAGGTGCCCATAGGAAATTTAACATTAGTGTATTCAGTTTCTTGATAATTATTTTTGTAGGTGGAAGTATTATTGATTGTATTAAGTATAAAATCTTGGGGAATATTATCATTTTAATAATTGTAAGTCTCTCCTCCATAGTAAAAAAACATATTATTCCAGGTATTAAAAAGATTTTGTATATTAAGAAAACAGGTATTATAATTATTATATATAATAGATTTAATATCTTTAGATAGTATTATACCTAAATAAGTTATCTGACCTGATTTGGGTACATATTTAGTAAAATCACTAATGGGAATATTTTTTAGTGTATATATAGGTAGTATTTTAGTTTTTTCTTCAATGAATATTAAACCAGAAATACTTTTAAAATTCATCATTTTATCAAATAGAGACTGCATAGAAGAATTAGATCCTGCTGATGTAATTAGAACATCATCTGCAAAAAGTTGAATTTTGGATGTTGTATTTTCATCTATTTCAAAACCCTCTATGTCAGTAATGTTTCTGATCAAATTAGCCCAAGGCTCCATTACTAAAGTGAATAATAGTGGAGAAAGTGGACATCCTTGTTTTGTACCTTTAAAAATGGGTATTTTTGTGAAACATATGTTCCTACCTTAATATAAGCCAATGTTCCTTTGTATAAATGCTCAATTAGATTTACAAATGCATCTGAGAAGTTTGTGCACTTCAGTAAGGTAAACAGATAGTCCCAACTTACTGAATCAAATGCTGAACTTATATCAAGACTAATAAGTGTTAAATCTTTCTTTTTCCTATTTGCAAAATCAATTAATGTTAAAGTTCTTCTTATATTATCAAAAGTATTTATATTTACAATGAAGCCTGTCTGATCTATATCTATAATGCCGGGGATGATTGTCTTCAATCTATCAGCAAAAATACTCATAAAAATTTTATAATCAACATTAAGTAATGAGATGGGCCGATATGAAGTACATCTAGTTGGATCTTTATTAGGTTTTAAAATTGGTGAAATAAATGTATATTGCCAAGATGGGGGCTTATTAACTCAGTTTGGGCCAAAATAAAAACCTTATGTATTAATGAATATGTACTTTTAGAAAGGATTTTATATATCTCTGGTATAATACCATAATTACCCGGTGCTTTGTTTGATTTAAGCTTATTTATTTGTGTAATAACATCTGTATATGAAATACTTTTGTCCAATAGTTTAATCTGTTGTTTATTAAGCTTTTTATTCATGTTTGTGGTTATAAACTCCTTTATTTTATCTTTAGGTTCCATGTTAATGTTATTATGGTTAATTTTGTGAAAGTGATTTCTAAATTCATCTAGTATTTCTGGTATACTAGAAACATTCTTCTTTTTCCTTAGAGAAAAGATTTCTTTGATATGGTTTTGTTTATTCAACCTTTTGTTTTATTTTTAAGTCTATGTAAGTATTTGGGGCTTATTGAATAAGACAAAAACTTGTATTTCTCTAAAGTTATTTTAACTTTATGAGTTAAAATTTCTTTGTATTTCTCATTTAGTTTGTTTATTTCTTCAATAACTTTCTTTTCCATAATATTTTCTTTATTATTATGTTTATAAGAGTCTAATTTACTTTGAATATCTAACAATTCCTTATCCCAAGATTTCCTTTTATTATTATACCATCTGATACTTTGTCCATATAGATATGATTTTAAGGCATCCCAAACATAGACAATGGAGACTTCAGGAGTATTATTTATGTCTAAAAAATGTTTTACTTCTGAAAGTATATATCCTTTATAGTCTTTTAGTTGAGTTAAGTATGCTGGTATCCTTTAGATCTGAACATTATGAGTATTTTTTATCATGAATTCAAAAACAATTGAATTATGATCAGATATAGGACATGAAATGATTTTGGAATTAATTAAATCTGTTACCATCTGGTTAGAAATAAAGACCCTATCTATTTTTGAATAGGTTTTGTATCTGTTAGAAAAAAAGGTGTATGGTAATGATTTTGAATCTATCTGATTGTTAATATCATTCAAATGATAAGAATTAGCAAAATCATTTAAATGTTTTGCATTAGATGTAATTCTTCTTTTTCCTATAGTGGTAGTATCACTTTCATGTAGTATACAATTAAAGTCACCAGCTAAAATAATATCTCCTATAGAGAATGATATGATCTTATCAAGATGATGTTTCACTGTATTAATACCAATTCCAGGTATCCAATATACATTAATTAAAGTGTAAGTCTTCCCATTAATTTGTATTGTAACCATACAAAACATTCCTTTGTCATCCTGATAAGACTTAATGGTTTTAGGAATGGGCATACTTTTATTCCATAAAATAGCCGCTGCTCTTTTTTTCTGAGTGTGCTCTGAACTAACCAAAACTGTATATTTGTTTGTGGCTAGTTTATCAATATATTTTTTCAAGAGATGGGTTTCTTGCAAGAAGACTAAGTTGGCCTTATGTAAATTAATGTATCTTATTAGGCTTGCCCTTTTACATGGATTATTCAATCCATTAATGTTTAAAGAAATTCCTTTTAAAGATGTCATTTGGCATTTTTAAAACTTAAGAATCTTATGATCAAAATAACAAATAACAACATAAGTAATGTTACATCTCCTCCTTTAGGTGTACCTTTAAATATAGCTGTATTTATTGAATCTCTTATGGGATTTTGTATAGGATTCAATTTTGTTTGTAGTGACGAGTGTACAAAATATATTGTGGATGTCAAAACTATATACATATAACAATGAACAAGTGAAAATAATGTAAGGATTAAACCTTGCATCCAGCCTGGAGTTAAAAACTCCAACTTAGAGTAGTATTTACCACTCAAGTTAACCCCCTACCCTAAGCAGCAGTACCTCAGCTACCACCTTATCAATTTAATATTGGTTATATTTAAGTTAAATTAACAGCTTTCAATTCAATTATCTAGCAAGACAAGACTACACATTTGATAAAACAGCATCATATAAACTAAAATAAACTTTTTTTTTTTTTTTTAACTATTCATACTACTATATACATCTATGTAATATAATACACTTGTATTCAAATAGCATTCAAATAATCTTGATATTAGGAACCAAGAGGAGAGAGAGAAATAAAAGACGTGAAAGAGGGAGATAGAGAGAGAGAAAAAAAAAAAAGGAAGGCATATGTACATATTAATTTATTCAAAGTATGTAAAAATACGTTCTAACATTCATTTAAATCAAAATCTTTGGCTAATATGGTTCAGACATTACATATATTAAGATGCATCTATTTTCTGTCATGTAAATGCAGTCAACAGCTTCCAAAAAAAACCTTGAATTGCTTGTATATGAGCATTTTACTCATACTCATTATTGTCAATAGAATAAAATATTATATTTATAGAAATTGTTATAAATCATACTGCATAGTTATGCAAATTTTCAGAAACACTTGCATTATTGTAAAAAAAAAAGCCATCTATATTTTGTATGTCTATACTACTGCTTTAAAATATTTCACATGACAATTTCTTCCAGAATAGAGTTATAAAGTTATTTATGCTTGTCAATCAGATGAACTAAATGAGTTATAGTAATGTATATGTTTGGAACATAAGTTTTTAACACAGATTAGTATGCTGAAGTCAAGTAGATTTTCAAAAACACTTGAATAAATGTTTCATTTTCTATGCCTTCTAAAATAAGACATTTACTTACTACAAGAAACTGCATCATTTAAAATCATTATAACTGACATATTTTATGAATTATAACATAGATATTTAAGTAATTATATAAAATAACTCACATTTAGATGTTAAAGAGTTCATTTTCCTTCACATAGTCGCATTTGCATCAGTTCTACTTCCTGGTAGAGTGTTGTTCCTGAATCTGTGATGTGTCAGTGTGATATCTGGGTCAAAGGTCAGATTGACTGCTTTCAGCTTCTCTGTGAGAATTCTGAGAGTTGAAGCTTTTGAAACAACTCGAGGACACTGTTCATGAGGTAGCCCACATCCCAGATTGTCTCCCTTAACATTTTGGCGGGAAACTTGTTAAAAACTAGTGACAAACATTCATTTAGCAGTGTAAATGCATCTAAACATGACAAAACCCTTCAGGTACTATATACTCCGCCTCCTTCATTTTGTCATTTGTTTCACCTGCTATCACATTCATAACTAATGCACAGAATACACAACTCATTGGGTATCCCTGTCTTTCACCACTCTTCATATGTTCCTCTTGGCTTAACCAGCCATTTACACATATTTTTGCTTTATTATTGCTTATATGCTGACATACGTAATTTCCTGACTTTCTCACTTATATTCTTTCATTGTTACCCATAAGATGTCATGTCCAGTTGTGTCAAATGCCTTATTAAGGTGTCCAATCATGATTTTTGCTTCTTATTTTCTGTTCATAATATCATCCACAAGTTCTCTATCATTAATAATTCTTGACAACCGCTTTATATTATATATGCTATATCTCATCATAATATTTACCATTTTAATTTCAAATCTCTTTTGTATTATTTTCATCAAAATCTTACAATTATTATTATTTAATAGACTTGGCCTCCAGTTTTTTTTAGTTCTCTTCTATCTTCCTTCTTCCATATGAATTTAAGTATTCCACTACATATCTTTTATATATATATTAAACCTTCATTTGACCATTCATTCAAAATCTTTTACAAAAATGTATATATTTTTTGTCAGTCCCTTACATTTTTATATGTCTCATAACCTATTCCATCAGGGTATGCAGCCAAATCTATACTACCTTGTCCTAGTACTTTATCTAGCTCATTTAAAGAGATCTTATTTTCCAACTCTTTCTTCTCTTTTTCTGTTAACTTTTTACCTTCTGTGTTTTTTTCACTACCATCTTTTTTCTTTAAACATTTCTTGTACGTATTGTACCACACTATTCATAATCTTTTCCTGAGTTCTTTCTATTTCTCCTTTTACATTTTTTTTAAATTTCTATCATTACAATACCATCTTTCTTTACTTATATGCTTAAGTAACTGAAAACGTCTCTTTTTCTTTGTAAAAAAAAATATTTGCTTATATAAGAATTATTGTATTTTTCATTGATTTCTTTCATATAATTCTTTCTTTCTCAAAGCATTTTCTACAACATGTTCTAAATCTTCCAATGCATCATTATATATTCTTTTATATTTTTCTCTACTTTTCTCACTTCATATTGCCACTGTAAAAATGTATATATATATATATATATATATATATATATATATATATATATATATATATATATATGTATATTTCCTTAAATGTTATCCACCATTCAGACCAATTTTTATAACATGTTCTCATACTAATATGACCATTAGCTAAATGTTTTACTAATCTCTTTCCTTTTCCATTCTATGCCTTCTCATTTATCCTTTTTATTCCTTTGCCTATTTTTATATATTCCTTGTTTTCTTTTATCTTTAGCCATATTGCAAGATGATCAAAAAATCCTGTTTCAACCATCTCCCTTTCTCCTGTAACTAAACCTTCTGATACTATAAAATAATCTATTTCATTTCTATACATACCCCTTTTGTAAGTCCATGAATTTTTGTTCCAAAGTTTTAACTTACAAATCTTATAACTTCTAACATTTTTTCTTATATCATTTCCTTTCATTTTCCACTTTCATCTTAAAACACAAAGTCTTCTGTCATTATAATATTCATATTTATTTGATGAAGTAAGCTTTCCCTATATTTACAGTTAGTATAAGCATATAATGTAATAACTCTATATAGTTTTTCTTTCAATTTTAAATGTACAATGGTTAATCTTCTGATTTTTGCTAAAGTTACATCTAATATCTTTACTTGATTTCAACAAAATATGGCTACTCCAGAACATCTCTCATTTCCCAAATACCAGATAATCTTTCTTCCCCATAGTTTCTTTGTTTATTATCTTTCTCCTTCATTCTAAGCCTAACCAATTTCCTTTCAAAGGTGAGAATGAAACACTGTACCTTGTTTCTGTGACTGAAACACCTTTGCCATTATACCAAGCCCCAAAATTTTAGTTGTATATATTCTTTCTCATCCATTTCCTTTCTTTTTTCTTTTGTACTTATCCCTTTAAATTTTCTTTTGCTTTTACTCTTTTACCAATAAAATTCTTTTTTTCCCTTTTACTACATCCCAGCTTACAGAAAAAGTGTTTTGGTACCAATTTTTAAGAATAAGGGTGATGTGAAGAGCTGTAGTAACTACAGAGGGATTACATTGATCAGTCACAGCATGAAGTTAAGGGAAAGAGTAGTGGAAGCTAGGTTAAGAAGGGAGGTGATGATTAGTGATCAGCAGTATGGTTTCATGCCAGGAAAGAGCACTACAGATGTGATGTTTGCTCTGAGAGTGTTGAAGGAGAAGTACACAGAAGGTCAGAAGGAGTTGCAGTGTGTCTTTGTGGACTTAGAGAAAGCATATGACAGGGTGCCTAGAGAAGAGTTGTGGTATTGTATGAGGATGTCGGGAATGTCAGAGAAGTATGCAAGAGTGGTACAGGATATGTACAAAGGTAGTGTGACAGTGGTGAGGTCTACAGTGGGAGTGACAGATGCATTTAAGGTGGAGGTGGGATTACATCAAGGATCAGCTCTGAGCCCTTTCTTATTTGCAGTGGTGATGGACATTTTGACAGAAGAGATCAGACAGAAGTCCCCATGGACTATGATGTTTGCAGATGACATTGTGATCTGTAGTGAGAATAACAAAAACAACTCCACCACTCCTCCTCAAGTTGCACGAATTTCAATATACTAAAAAAGAACACCAAACTGCTGTACGTTTGAATTTTTTAATTCTGGTACCTCGGCCTCCGCCTTCTCCTGGAATACAATTCACATATCAAACACCACCCATATTTAAACAAACATTTAATTGTTTAATTGAAACACCATCCCCTAATTTTTCAATTAAATTTCCTTAATACTATATATAAAAATGTATCTTTCTGGCAACAGCTTCCCTTTGCTTATATGAAATACAAAAACAATACATGACTCTTGTTTTTATGAATATAATAAATAAATCAATACATAAATACATCAATGTAAATAGATCTTGTTTCCCTAAAAAACCCACACAGAAATTAATGCATGGATACATCAAAGTAAATAAATCATATTTCTCTGAAAAACCCACACAAAAACCCACACAAAAATCCACACAAAAATTCTGCTACATATCACATATAATCTTAATGGATAAACTATCCTAGAATATTTTGTAATATCTTCAAAATTTTAAATACCTCAGAATTTTCTTAAAATTTCAATATTTATGTAATTTTTTTAAAATTTCAATATTTATGTGATTTTTTTTTTTTTTTTTTTTTTTTTTACATATTTCTGAGAGTGCTATGCAAGTCCTGTTTAAGGGTACTAAATTTGTGCCCGTTAGCTTTCCTTCTTTGGCAGATTTATGTATGGAAATCAAGCAATTTTGCAGAAAGTTGTACTTAAGGGATTTTTTTGTAGATCAAAATTGTTCGTCTCATGATAAAACTCATGAAGCAAATGTGATTGATGTTGTTGAAAATTTTGATTACACAGAGAATGTTGAATGTTTAGAAGATTCTTTGCTAAATTTAACATTACATGAAAATGAATTTGTGGATATTCATGCACATGAGGAAGTGTGTGAACATGGGGGGGGGGGCTTCTCTTTTAGTACAGGCTATGGCAGGCTAACAGTTCCCAAAATTCCCTATCACAGTGAATTTATGCCACCAAGAAGAAATTTGGTCATTAACGTTTTTGAGAAGACACTATTGAAAATTGTGGAAGAAGAACATAATAAATTTTGTAGGAAAAAGAAAAAATACAATTTAAATAGAGAAGAGTGGAAGGCTCTGTCACATTTAAAAGATGTTAATGACCAGTATGTGTTTTCTCAAGCTGATAAAGGTGGGAACTGGGTAGTTCTTTCCAGGGACAAATACAATTCTATGGCTCTGGAACTGTTAAGGGACACCATTACTTATTCAGAACTACCCATAAATCCATTAAGAGAATATAATGCTTTACTATTGGAACTATTGGAAAGAGGTGAAAGGTTAGGTTTTCTAACATCGGGGGATGTAAGGAAGTTACATATCAAGAATCCGAGGATAGCTAGATTTTTCATCATTCCTAAGATACACAAAGATATGATCAATCCTCCAGGGCGTCCCATAGTCTCTGGCAAAGGGGGTTATTTACAAAATGTAGGAATATTCCTCGATTCCTTATTGAAATGTCATTTGGCTAGGGTACAGTCACATGTTAAGAACAGTGATGAGGTGTGCTTGGAAGTTAGTAAAATTGTATGGGATGATAATTTTTATTGGGCTAGTGTGGACGTTAGGTCCCTTTACACCAGCATCAATAGATTGCAAGGTTTAAAGGCAGTGGAGAAAATGTTGGGGGATGGACCTAGGACTTTCTACATTATCAGTTTATTGGACTTCTGTCTAACACACAATTGCTTTGGTTTTGAAGGGAAGCATTTTTTGCAGAAGGAGGGCACAGCAATGGGGGCAGCTTTTGCGCCCTCATATGCTATTTTGTTTATGGCACATTTTGAAAACAATTATATTTATCCTTCTGAATTTTATAAAAACAAAGTAGTTAAGTATATGAGATTCATTGATGATTTGCTATTCCTATGCAGGGGCACTCCAGAGGAATTCACAAACTTCGTTTGTGAGATGAGGAATAATACCTGGGGACTAGATTTCACTTACATTGTGGGGGGCAGAAGTATCCAATATTTAGATGTGGAAATCTATTTAGGTTCTGAAAATAAAATACAGTACAAACCACATTATAAAAAGACCGCAGCTGAGAATTTCCTTCATGCATCCAGCATGCATAGTGATTTTTTGATAAAATCTTTACCTTTGGGTGAATTTAAGCGAATAGGTAGGCACACATCTGAAAAGAAACTGATTCTTAGTGAGTTCAATAAGGTTGAAAGAAAATTGATAGGAAGGGGTTATTCCAAAGGAGGTGTGAGGGAAGCCAGGAGGAAGGCAGAATGTGAGTTAGGTCTTGGTGACCGAACCGGGAAATGGGGTGAGTCATGGAATTTTGGGAAATCTAGCATTGTTGATGACGATGACTATGGTGAAGATAGGTCTGGTGACAACATATTTTTTGTCACCAGATACTCACAATTTTCCAACACTCTCAGGGAAATAGTGCGGAGATTTTGGCCCATCATCAGTGAAGATGAAAAAATAGGAAAACTTTTTCCGTCGAGGGTTACCTTTTCTTATAAGAGGTATGTCAATCTCAAGGAATTGTTGAATTCCAGAGGGAACAACATACCTAATAAATGTAACAAAAGAGGAACATTTAGATGCGGAAAGTGCAAGGTTTGCATTTGGGTTAAAAACTTGGATGGTATCAAAATCAATGAGGTCAGATATAAAGCTTTAGACTATTACGACTGTAATTCCACTGGGGTAGTGTATGTTATTGGGTGTGGGTGTGAGAAACCAAAATGGTATGTAGGTCAGACAACAAGGAAGGTCAAACTCAGGATTCTTGAACATTTGGGAGATATAAGAAATAAGAGGTTAGAAAGTCCAATAGGAAAACACTTTTGTGAACAACATACGGGGGTTCCGGAGGGTTTTATGTTTGGTGTTCTAGGTAGGCCCAATGTATTTGGAAATGAAACCATGTTTCGTGAGAAATTGTTATTAATGGAATCCAGATTCATTTTCAATCTGAAAACTTTGTTTCCCAATGGGATGAACTTGGAGGTCTAAAATTATTCCACATATCTATTGGTATTCAAAAATCACATAAATATTGAAATTTTAAAAAAATTACATAAATATTGAAATTTTAAGAAAATTCTGAGGTATTTAAAATTTTGAAGATATTACAAAATATTCTAGGATAGTTTATCCATTAAGATTATATGTGATATGTAGCAGAATTTTTGTGTGGATTTTTGTGTGGGTTTTTCAGAGAAATATGATTTATTTACTTTGATGTATCCATGCATTAATTTCTGTGTGGGTTTTTTAGGGAAACAAGATCTATTTACATTGATGTATTTATGTATTGATTTATTTATTATATTCATAAAAACAAGAGTCATGTATTGTTTTTGTATTTCATATAAGCAAAGGGAAGCTGTTGCCAGAAAGATACATTTTTATATATAGTATTAAGGAAATTTAATTGAAAAATTAGGGGATGGTGTTTCAATTAAACAATTAAATGTTTGTTTAAATATGGGTGGTGTTTGATATGTGAATTGTATTCCAGGAGAAGGCGAAGGCCGAGGTACCAGAATTAAAAAATTCAAACGTACAGCAGTTTGGTGTTCTTTTTTAGTATATTGAAAAAAGATCTGTAGTGAGAGTAAGGAACAGGTGGAGGAGACTCTGGAGAGGTGGAGATATGCTCTAGAGAGAAGAGGAATGAAGGTCAGCAGGACTAAGACAGAGTATATGTGTTTGAATGAGAGGGAGGATAGAGGGGGTCTATATTATAACATGAAAATATACAAAGATCAAATGTTATAATATCGAACCCTAATCACTGAAATCCGCAAACATCAAACAGTCAGAATAGTGATTTTTTTTCCAAGGGAAAAAATCGCTATTCCGAGAAACATACACACAACACAAACACACACAAAAAACAGCAATCCACACAAATACACTTAAAATCCAAAACCTAAACCTAAACAAAACTTTACATACACTACTAGCTATCCACTTACCTTAACCCAACCCTAACCCTAAGGTCCATCACTATCGCACACTCACCTCACGCGCGCCCTAACCCTAACTCACCTAACCCACCCCTAACCCTAACCTACACACAACCGCACACTTACCTGACCTGCACCCTAACCCAAACTCACCTAACCTCCCCCTAACCCTAACCTACACACAATCGCATGCTTACCTGACCCATGCCCTAACCCCAATGTCCACACAACTGCACACTTACCTGACCCGCTCCTTAACCCTAACTCACCTAATCCACCCCAACCCTAACCTGCACACAATCGCACACTTACCTGAACCCGACCCATAATGTTCCAAAGTATCGAATGCTGAAAACAGCGAAGCCACAGCAACGGCCCACCAAATTCTTTCCCTGGGAAAACATTTGGTGTCCTGCACCTTTGCTGTTTTCAGCATTCGACCAAACTGGTTCGATATTATAACATTCGAACTTTATAAAATTCGATGTTATAATATAGACCCGAATAGAAAAATGGTGAGGATGCAGGGAGTAGAGGTGGTGAAGGTGGATGAGTTTAAATACTTGGGATCAACAGTTCGGATTAATGGTGAGTGTGGAAGAGAGGTGAAGAAGAGAGTACAGGCAGGATGGAGTGGGTGGAGAAGAGTGTCAGGAGTGATTTGTGACAGACGAGTACCAGCAAGAGTGAAAGGGAAGGTCTACAAGAGGGTAGTGAAACCAACTATGTTATATGGGTTGGAGACAGTGGCATTGACAAAAAGGCAGTAGTCAGAGCTTGGCATGGCAGAGTTAAAGATGTTAAGATTTGCACTGGGTGTGATGAGGGTGGACAGGATTAGGAATAAGTATTTTAGAGGGTTAGCCCAGGTTGGAAGGTCTGGAGACAAAGCCATAGAGGCAAGATTACATTGGTTTGGACATGTGCTGAGGAGAGATGCAGAGTATATTGGGGAAAAGATGCTAAGGATGAAGCTGCCAGGTAACAAGGAAAAGAGGAAGGCCTAAGATAAGGTTTATGGATATGGTGAGAGAAAACATGCAGGTGGTTAGTGTGACAGAGCAAGATGGAGAGGACAGGAAGAAATGGAAACAGATCATCCGCTGTGGCGACCCCTAATGGGAGCAGCCGAAAGAAGAAGACTACATCCCAGTTTTTCTTCTTCATCACTTACTTCAAAAACATCTTGTTTGTCTTCTTTATTATTTTTTCTCATCTAATTTTTCTTCTATTTCTACTACTTCTAAAATGTCTTCCCCTGTTTATTTTCTCCTTTTTTCTTTATTGTTTTCATTTTTGCAATCCATCCTTAAATGTCAAGTTTTGTAACATTTATACCATCTCTGTTCACATTTTTTGCATCATGTCTCATTTTCCCTGATATATAACATTTTTTTTTGTCAGAGTTACTTGTCAAACGTCCTTCTTTTCCACACAGAAAAAAAATGTTTTGGGTTGTCCCCAGTATTTTACAACACCCCCTATTCCCCTACCCATTTATCATGCTTGGTATGTATATATATTTTTTCTTTCTATTTTTATCACAATATTACAATCCCAGCCACTTTCTTTGCTTTGAATCCTTACCATGTACTTTTGATTTTTCCTTCTTCTGCCTTCTTTTCTGCTACTTTGCTTTTGCCTTCGTTTTACTTTCTCTGTATATGTTTTCTTTTCCATCTCACCACTAATCTTCAGGATTGGCTCTGCATCCTCCTTTTGTATTTTCTCCATAATGCCGCTCCCAGGAAACATCTTCACTTTCTGTCTCACTCTGCACCACTTTAAGTAAATCATCCTACAGCCCTCTTGACTGGAGGGTTATAAATTGCAAATCCATTATTTGCTGACTCATCCCCATCAAACAGCTTTCTTTGAAATATTTCCTCAGAATCCTGTACACATTCGGTGGTCTTGATATTTTCTTTCTCCTTCGTTTCTTTCACTACTCCGTCATTTCTTTCTGTCTCCGTCTATCCAGATTTCAAATATTCCTTAAAAGTTTCTGTGCCTGGATTACATTAACAGTTCTCTGCATTACCTTGAAGTCTATCTACTGCTCCAAGGATATTCACAAGTGCCTGAATCCTGTGACATCCTAATGCTGACTACAAGTTGTTTACATTTTTCATTATATAATAATAATAATAATAATAATAATAATAATAATAATAATAATATTTATAGGTGTCCTTATATTGATGACTTACTTATCTTTGCAGAATCTTTTTTCAGAATGTCAGGAATGTTGCATAAGGGATCTCATATACAGGCTGGGATTCCATCAGAAATTACAAAAGTCTTGTCTGTACCCTTTTCACAGGACTGTTTTGTTGAGGTGTCTCCTGGACACCACATTTAGAAAAGCTTTTCTTCCACTGGAAAAATATGTCTGTATTTATATCAATCTCTGAGTTTTAACACTCAGAGTACTGTCTCAGCAAGGGAAGTCTGGGCCTCATGGCATCTATGATACCTATGGTACTTCTTGCAAGACTCCACATGAGAAAAATCCACTGATGCCTGAAGTCTCTATGGGTCCGAGCATCAATACCTCCTGAAATTTCAGATTCTAGTTTTGGGATTTATGAAAAGTAAGATTCTGTAGTGAATATGACAAATTTCTTAGAATCCATGTCTAGCCTTCTCTCTTTCTGCTTTAGCACAGTCAGTCACAACAGATACCTCAGACTTTAATTAAGGGTCAGTGGCCATGAGAATAAAAGAGCAGGATCTTTGGAACAAAAAATGCAGACCAAAACACATAAACATAAAAAGATGTTAGTTCTTATAAACGGTCTCAACACAGTCAACCATCTGTGGTCCTTGGAACCTGTACAAATGATGTTAGCTCTCATAAATGCTCTCAACACACTCAGTCACCTGTGGTCCTTGGGACTTCTACAAGTGCTTACAGATAACACCACAGTGAGTTGGCACATAAACAAGCAAGGTGGAACCATACCTTACCCTCTCTGCAGACTAGCTGTGATAGCCTGGGACATAGCTTTTCAAAGCAGTGTGAATATAAAGGCAATTTATGTACTATTACAGCAAAACTGTGAGACAGACCAGCTCAGTAGAGCCAGGACAGACCCTCACAAGTGAAAAGTGAAACAGCGGGACTTCCATGTCTTGAAGCAACACCTCAAATAGATCTATTTACCTTTGTTCACAAGAATCATTTGGCAAACATCTGCTCCAAGAAGATGTGCAAGAAAGCTTTGAAGATGGATGCAATTACTTGTCCTTGGACAAGTGCTTTTTCACTCTTCACACTCATATGTAGAGCCATTCTGAAGATACAGAAGGACTTCCCAAAGATTTTTCTGGTGACTCCCATCTAGCCCAAGCAACAGTGGATTTCAATTCTTTTAGAAATGGCCAGGGAAAATTAATAGAAGCTTCTTCACAGAATGATTTAAATACAGAAGAACAGGGGTGTTTCTACATCCTGATCCCAAACAACTACAACTAACTGCCTTGGATGATAGAATTTTAATGCCTTTTAGGCACCTTTTTTTCTGGGAATGTGCAGCAGGTATTAATGGAGGCATGAAAGCCTCCTACAGGAAAATCATACATTAGTAAGCTGAAAATGTTTTCTAGTAAGTGCCAGGAAGAGAACCAGCACCCATTCAATGCTAGCATTTCTCTGGTTCTACATTATTTCTGTAAGTTACTGTTCTATGCCTCACTCCTCATTCAAGGACCATTTCCAGCCATTCCAGCACATCTGTCTTTGGATCACCATCTTTCAATACACCCTCACGTGAAAATGTTTTAGTAAGGAGTGCTGCGTAAAAAGCTTCCCAGGACATAGGTGGTTCCTCCTTGGGATTAAAATCGTGGATTAGAAAAACAAACTCTTGCTCCATATGAGCGAGCTCATCAGGATGATTTTAGGTTGTTAACATGGAAACCATTTTACTAATTCTTTTCACCTCTGGAAGAGGAGTATCTGAGTTACTACGCTGTTATGGTGGGTCATCCTCATCTTATCTTCATAAATTTTCATTTATGGCTAAAGTGGTATCTGAGTTTACCTTGAGCCAGACTATCTATCTCCCTCTCTTATTTCCATGATCTAAAACTGAGGGAGAAAGAATACTTTATACCTTGGATGTCCACAGACAACTCAGGTACTATCTTAACAAAGCAAAATATTTTAGAAACTTTGAACAGTCATACATTTCTTGTTAAGGTAAGAAGAAAGAACAACCTAAGTACAGTCAAGGATCACTATACCATGGCTCTGACTTTATATGTGGCTTTTTGGAAAGGGTTAGATGTTAGAAGAATTCTAAGGCAGCAACTTTGTCCTCTGCATACTTTGACAAAGCAAGGTCAACTACTTTTTCCTTGTCCCAGCCTAGGCCAAGCTTTGCTAGGAGCATTCTTCAGGAGCTCCTGGACTCTCATAGTTTCATAGATTCATAGGTGTGTACTAGGCTAATGGCCCTGGAGCCTTTACAAGCCTAGTCCATAGGATTATCCTGTCATCATGCCACCTGACCTTAGTTCCCAGTGCTTCTGTCGACTAGAGCCATTGGAGTGATCCCTGGGGTGAATTTTCTATTTCCCATCCACTCATCAAGATTTCTCTTGAAGAGGGCCAGTGAGGTGCTTTGTTTGACATGTATGGGAAGTCTATTCTACAGCATGGGCAGTCTCTGGATTATGAACCCGTCCTTCCAGCATGTTCTGTTGATTGTGGTAATGAGGCTGAGGTCTCTGGAGCATGTGGTGTGGAGGGATTTCTTTAGATGTAGGATTTCTAACAGAGCTGGGTCAGACATGGCTTTGTAAGTCAAGCCGAGATCGCCTCTAAGTAGACAGAGAATAGTTGGAGTTTTTTGAGTCTGTCCATGCAGGACAAGTGTTTAAGGCCTAGTATCCTCTTTGTGAGGTACTTTTGTGGCCGCTCCTGTTGTTGCAGGTGTCTAGTGAGGTACATGCCAAATAGGGCATTGTACACAATGATTGGCCTAATGAGGAAAGAGTAGAGGGAGACAATGACCTCTTTCTTCCTGGATGCAAATCCCTTAGTAATGACATGTGCCACATAGAAGGGCTTTCTGACCACAGTGGCAATGTGATGATCAAAAGAGAGGTTGCTGTCAACCTGTGTCCCCAGATCTCTTTTAACACCTTCTGTGTTCAGTGGACTACCATCGATGTGGTAATTTGTGGGAACTGGGTTTTTCCCAAAGGGGGTGACGACACATTTTTTGGCATTGAGCTTAAAGTCATGGTTCTGACACAAGTCGTTGGTCTCAGTGCGGCCTTTCTGTAGGATGTCAACATCACTTGGGGAGTTTATAATGGCTCCCAACTTACAATTGTCTGCAAACTTTGTCTGCCAGAGTCCCTTTATGTTGGCATGGACCTCTGAGAATTAGATAACAAACAGGAGAGGACCCAGCACCGATCCCTGTGGGACTCCACTCATGATTGTTCATTAGTCTGACTTGGAGTCATCTACTTTCACACTGTTGGTTCTATCTGTGAGCCAGTTTGCAACCCACCTAGTTATATAGGGGTTGATGCCTAGCTTAGTGAGTTTTTTTATGATTCCTGAGTGGGGAATGGTATCAAAGGCCTTGGCCAGATCAAGGTAGGCTGCATGAACCACCTTGCCTTCATCCACAGCTCTGGTGACTGACTCAAAGAGGTTGACCAAATTGAGCAGGCATGATCTACCCTTCACAAAACCAAACTGTGTGAGATCCAGAGTTTGGAGATTACCTATTCTTCTTTAGTAGGTCCATGATGATGCGTTCCATAGCTTTACATATCAGACTTGTCAGGCTAATGGGGCGATAGTTCCCAGGGTCTACAGTTGCTCCTCCTTTGTGGAGAGGGATGATTGCAGCAATGCACCATTCAATAGGGACAAAGCCTGAAGTGAGGTTGTGATTGATCAGGTCACACAGGTGAGGTGCTAGTTCACTTTGTAGTTCATATAGAACACAGCCAGGAATATTATCAGATCCCATAGAAGCTGTATTCTTGGCCTTGGACAGTACTGTTTTAACCTGTGCAGCAGTAATACTGGGTGCCTAGGCAATCTACTGGTATTGTGATTGGTCCTTTGGGAGAGAGGAGGGGTAAAGTTGGCACTGAATCTGTCGGCCAGTATATTGGCAATATCTGTTAGCTTGGTATAGGCGATACCATTGCACAGTAGCTCAGAGTAAATCTGGGTATTGCCGTGGAGATTCTTTACATAGCTATAGAAGTCCTTGTGCTTGTCTTTACTATCTACTGCAATTCCTTTTTTCATAACTAGCTTTAGAGGATTTGATGAGGGATCTCAACTTTTTGTTAAGGCTGATAAGGGAGTTTTTCCACTCTTGGGACTTCACCTTATTCTGCATCAGTTTCTTCCTTCTTTTGTAGAGTTTGTCTGTGGCGGGGGATTACCAGATTGGCTTCTTTTTTGGAGGAGAGCGTCTTGGTTCTATTGGGTATGGCAAGATCCATTGATTTGTGTACATGTTCATACAGTACATTGGTGTATGATTCGGCAGTCATGCAACTATTCTCCATTTGCATGGGTGCCATGAAGTTAGCCACCTCTGTTTTTAGGAGCTCAAAGTTAGCTATGGAGAAGTTTTTTATGGTGGTTACCTTTGCGGGGGTGGGGTGGGAGCAGATGTGGATTTCCAAGATGATTAACTTGTGATCAGATCTAACCAGGGAGGATTTGACTATTGGTGTGGAGCAACGGTTGCTCATGTTAGTAACGACCAGGTCAGGGATGTTGCCACCTTTACTGGGGGTAAGAAAGAGCTGGCCCAGGACATTGGAATTAATGAATTCCAGGAAACGTTAGGCAAGTGTATTGGTACATGAGTAGTTTTCCCAGGTAATGGAGGGGTAGTTGAAGTCACCCAATATGAGAGTGTTAGGTTGGACCCTAATATTCTCCAGGGTGCTTAGGAATGTGGAGTGTGAGTCTTGGGACATGGTTGGGAGCCTATAACAGGCTACAACCTGAACTGCTGTCTTACCCAATGTTAGCTGCACCTGAAGTATCTCTGATGTGTTATGTTGGACTACCAGTCTGGAGGTGTGCACATCCTTTATGCATATGGAAACACCACTGCCTTTGGAGATTTGGTCTAAGTTCTGAGGCCGAAAGGTGTGGAATGAGTTATAGGCTGGTAGTGCAGGGGTGTTTTCTGCTGCCTTGAACCAGGTCTCTGCTACAGCACAAATGCTGATGTTATCCATTTTAAGGAGTGCTTCGAGTGAGTGCATTTTGAGATTTAGACATCTAGCATTGAGCAGCATGACGCTCAGATTGCATTTGTTTGTAGCTGTTGGACTAGTAATTTGGTCTTTGGAACACCACCTAAAAAAGGAATTATAGGGGTGACAAGAGCCTTGGCCAGTATCTGGAAGCCCAGGGGGGATCTCTGGCAAAGTATCGATGTCTGTCAGTCATGTCATCCCAGGCAGACAGATATTGGATCCCCTTAGAATTACACCGGAAACTTAGCCAATTGTTGAAATCAATCATTTTCTGCTTGTACTGTGGTATCATTCTGGGTGATGGTAGGATGCTGCTTAGGGCTAGGGTCATACCCTCCTGGGCTACATAATCCGAGAGCTCCTCCATGTCTCTTTTCATGTCGTCGGGGGGAGGTATGTCTCAGGTCATTCACACCCATATCTACAATGACAGAGTCATATTTCTACCTGTTGTTGAGGGACCTGAGTGCATGCATTATGCTGTGGATCCTGGCACCTGACAGGCAGCTGACTGTTACTTTCTCCTTATTCAATCTAGTGAGTGGGACATTAGTGTGCCTCACTATCGAGTCACTAGTGTACTGGACATGCTGTTTTGCTTTAGGGGCTTTGGTTGAGTGGCACACTCCCAGTATATCTAAGCTTTGACAACCTACCCATGGAGCTAAAGCTATTGCAGCAGTGATCCATATGAAGAACATAGTACAGTTGCATACATAAATTTGCCATACAGAAGAAGTTTGAATGATCACTGCTGCAGTAGCCACTCTGTCAATCCTTCCTCCTTATTTGTGTGTGTTTTTTTTTTCCTACCAGGGTGAGGATCATTATATTTGCTTTTCTAAAATTATCCTTGTCAGGGCTTTATCCTCTATTTCTCTGCTGGCATTAAAGCTCTGAAAGGCTTGTTGACCAAACCTAACTTTTTAGTCTTCTTGGCTTGAGCTGATTAATGGTTTCTACATGTGGAAGGTGGCCTGGAAACATTGGAAGCTAGCTGGCTGTTATAGCCTTTGTAGGATATAACCTATATAGCTAAGGCTTTTATAGCAATGGTCAGTTAAACATCTTCTGTTTACTGTCTACAGTAGTGGCAGGCTTTAGAAAACCCCTTGGTGCCGAGCAGGCATTATTTACACAATAACACACACCCTGTCAAGCATTATTGCTTGCCTGAAGTCCCTAAAACTTCCATATTAGGCCCTCTGTTATTCAGTTTGCTGCAGTGATACACATTTGAAAATAAATGGAGTTAAAATAATTCATTTTATAATACACAGTGCAAGGAACATAAATAGCTTTAGCACTGACCTTCATACTTCACTCATCAGTCTACTAATGCTATATTAAAACAAACAAATCCTAAATGAAAAAAAAAAATACAAAACTCATGATATTCAGTAATCACAACCAAAACAGCAACATTACAGACTCAGTTGCCTAATTTTAAAAGAACAGATGTAGAACTTCTGACAGAATGAAAACATAAATACATTGCTGTTATTTGGAATAAGAGAGTAAGCTTAAACTTATGCTATGAATACAGTTACTTATATAAACATGTTAGTAATATTTTACAGGGTTAATTGATGTCTGTCATGAAAAAGAACACTAACTCTGGGCTCTTCTTCTCATCCTAAAACTGCTTATTGTAAAGTCAATATTGGCTACATAAAGAAATGTTTCTTCTAAGTTGTCAATAGCTTATTTCAGAAGAACCAAATAGGCTAACTGCCTTCCAAGAAATGGTCATCTTTGTGATATGCTCAACAAGTTAGACTTAATGGTATTATAAAAGCAATTTAAAATATATATATCTCATCCTCACTCCCAAAACACTGTATCAACATGTTTCACTGCATTAAACTCACTACCAACCTGGCATACCCCCCAACAGAAATTTTAAATCAGACAAACATTTTCTAGTAAGAAAAAAGAAACTTCCGGCAACACTGGTGTGAGGACACGCAACTCCTACTTAAGAAATTAATAGAATGTACGTCTAGATAACAGATTGCCTTAAATATTAAACATTTAAAAAATATGCATATCATGACTTGCCAACTCATTGCATGTTAAGGGACAGTTATTTCTTTAGCATAGCAAGCAATATTTTATAGGCAAACTTGTATTAAAAGGCAAGTGTCATTAACATCTAAGTTAATTTTATACAGTTCATTTGATTGGTTTTGCTGTATAATTGCAGGTAGCTGAAAATATTTTAAATTGTTAAATAGTTCCTGTCCAAACTATGTAAACTAATGTTAACTAACTGATGCAATGCATAGCTTGTACTAATTCCTATGAACTTAACTTGATAACTAACATTATACACATTAACTCATTGTTCTCATTAACCGTTTAAACTGTAAACCAATGTGACACTTATTACAAATTTCTGTATTTATTGTGTGCATATGTCTTGTAACTGATTCAAAAACCAGCAAAAATATGTTTACTTTACCATTCACTGCATACGTTTTGATATTCTTGTTCCAGAGGTCCTATCTGAAAAAGGCATGGTCCAGAATATTAACAAACTGAATAAAACATACATACATGAATAAATAAGGAGATGCATATATACACAAATACAGAAGTTTATTTAGTGGACTACAGTTTTGCAAGTTTAGTCTTAAAGTAGAATGTTAACTGTGCTGATTTCTAACTGGGAAATTAAGCCTTGATACTGATCACATGGGGCATTTTGGAACTTCAAGCCTGGGCCATTCGCATATCTCCCCTTTACAGTTCTGAGCATGCAGGAGGGAAGGAAGATCAAGGCAAAATTAAAGCACAGAGGCATGACAGCATGTTATGCCAGTATAGAATGCAGACTGCAGAAGTTCAAACTGCTTATTAATACGCTTCCTCAGCGACTGACCCTCACCTTGAACCACATGGGGATTAGCAATTTCGTTTTTCACAAGCTTTAAGCTTACAGCCCCTGCTGCTTTGTCATAAAAATCAGCAATTTTATTCAGGACAGACTAAAGTTCTAAGACAAAATCAAGGATGGTTAAGACATATATCTCATCCTCTGTAATATTCTAAGAAAGGATTTTTGGAGTATTATAGAAATACATTTATTTGCCTCCTCCATTTCCTTATATTGATAACTATATCTCCAGTCATTTTTTTTCTTGATAAGGAGCACATTAACCATAGCACAGAAGATGCCTACCAGACATGTTGTGTGTCTTTGCCCTTTTAAAATGTGTGTTTGAACTCCAAAACATAAGTAATAAAGTGAAAACATGCATTATGGAGATAACTACAGCAAAGTGATTCAAAGATGACAGCAGCCTGCAAAGGGACCACTTTGTATGTCCGCAACTTTAGTTTGGAATAAGAAGCTTCTGTGCATCTGTTGTAACTGAAATAGAATTCAAACTAATAGATGCTGAAGGGCTGTGAATGCATTAATTTCAAACTGTTATCGCACAAAGTAGTAGACAGAAGCATCGTGGGTTTGTTGTCTCATGATGTGGCGCAGTAGTAAGCAGTATTCAAATACACTAACATTTCTAATAGATCTGTCAAATTAATGGTAATTTCACAAAGTAGTGGATGAAATCAGCCTGGAATTCATGTTTCATCGATTGGCCTGGTGACATCACGCAACAGAGCACAGCAGAAAAATCAGCATGCTGAATATTGGTTTATTTGGAGGAGCTACTGTGATCAGCATGCAGATGAAAGATGTTATAGATTTTTTGAGAGAGATAAATGTAGTGTCACAGTGTTGTTGTGTAAAGTAGTGGATGAATGTTAGTGATGTAATATTTGTACCATAGTGCAGCACTGTCACTGTGATTACATAAATTAAAGTTTATAGTGCTGTGTTAATGTCAGTGCGCAGATATTTGCCTGTTTTTTTATCAACATGCTGGAAGTTAGCAGCAACGGACAGTTGTACAAAGTAGTGTAATGCTGAGCAGCAGGTTGTTTCGTTCTTTAGAGCTACAGTGAGCAGCATGGTAATAAACTAAACTGTTAAATTGATCCTCTGACTGAGACAAATGTAATTAATAGTTGCATTGTCTAAAGTAATGGCTAAAACCAAAGTGGTATTGTTAAAGCTCTGAGCAGGTTGGTGGAGTCACATTGAACAGCTGAAGATCAGCATGCAACTTATCACTTTACTGGGCAGTGTGCAGTCGGTGAAAACATTTTATATATATTTTTATGACAATGATGAATGCAGTACCATAGTGTCATTGCTCAAAGTAGTCGAAAGAAACAATGTACATTAGGTCAACACATCACATCATGCCCTGGAGCTGTAGTGAGCACTATGCAAACAGATCAAACATCTAATAGAGCTTACAAAAGGTGCAAGCACAAATAAGGGTAGAACTGCATAAAGTAATAGATGAAACTAAAGTTGCATTTGTATCTGAATAATCATTTTGGAGTCATGAAGTGAATCTGAACAATCAGCTTGCAACATGTCACTTTTGTGCTGCAGCTGTGGTGAGCATTATGTAAACGATGACAATTTTATATAGTTTTTTTTTCTGGCAGAGATACATGCAATGTTATAATTTCATTACGACAATACAGTGGGTATAAGTGATGTGGCATTTCTGCCACACTAATTAGTCTGATTGATACATGCACTAGTGAAATGCTGATGCCACATTTGCATTACTGCCATACATAGTGAAATGGTATGAAGGCTAGGGTTCTTGTCCAAACTAAGAGTTATATGAATGTGTTATTGAACAGAGACATTTGCAGTCTAATTTTTCAGGAGTTTAAAATAGTGTTTGTCTCAACAGCTTTTTCATGACAGCAGATTCCTTTGTTAGGTAGGTATGTAATAACATTTTATTGATGCTCTGGTACTCTGTAAAGTATTTGTTTTGGTTTACTGTCAGTACAATATTTTAAAAACATGCAGATATGATGTTTTTCCCTTAAGTATAAAAGTAGGTTAGTTCAGCTGTACCTAAGTTTATGACAAAACAGTGTCAGACCCCCACCCCTCCTTGTGACTGTTCAACTTGACAATAAAAAAAGTTATTTTCACCTTTACTAAAGCTGTTTTTTTTTCTCTCCTATATACTGAGCTTACAGGATCTGCTATAGTATAGCAGGCCTCTTGGCTATTTTCTGTTGGACAGCTGATACATATTGACCTCTAAGACTCTAATATCCTTTTAAAAGAAGCAAAATAGTATTCTCCAATGAATGGAAAAGGCAAAATGTAAAATATATCTATACGCATTTTACTGCCATTGCTGACATTTCTGTGGATACTTTAAGTGCATCTCAGGTTAATGACCCTTTAACATATTGCTAGGAAGCACACACTTGCTGTATCAATTGCATTAAGCAATAAGGTATGCAGTTCTCATTCCCGTTTTAGCTTGTTAAAAAAAAATCAAAGCCCCTGTCCTATCTGTTGTGTATAGTATAGAGAATGCATATGCAGCAAACTATCCCAAGTATGTATGATGACAGAAATTGCCCATCACACTGTATTATGCTAATAAAGAACAAGGGAAGTCGAGATTTTAGAAGTAAGCAATGCAGATGATATAGATATTAATATGGAATAAGTACAATAAACTTTGTCAGCCAACTTTCCAAAGAACTTTATATGAACCATCCTTCTAAACCCTCTTGCCAGGCAAGTGTTAATACTAAAATAAAGAATGATACAAAAAGTATTAAACATGCCGTGATTCGGCACAGTGGAGTTTTATTCAGGCTTGAATGATTTCTTCTGCCTTTTGCTGATTGTTATTGATTTAAAAAAATCCATGTTGAGCAACAGCTAATTTAAATAGCTAGGACTTCAGCACTTTTCTGTTAGTTCAAGCTATACTAATTTACAAGAAGTTCACAGTGAAAATATTAGTGGAGATCTGCTCTCACTGAAGTCTGTTTTCCTCTGTATCAGCTCTATCATACTTTATCTTGTATAAAGTAGAACAGAGCCATGCTTCATATACTAAAAATCCAGAAGGTATTTATAAAATTGTTCAGCATGTTTTATATGATTCAAGCTTGTAGGGTGTGTAATAGAGGCATTAACAGCTTTAGATGTCCAGCTTTTACAGAAACGTGTTTCGTATGATAAAGTTTGCTACCAGTTTTCTTTTATAACGGCTGTGGGAAACAAATGTAACTCAGAAGGAAGAGCAGCGGGGAGGTAAAGATGGGAAAGTTATCTGTGTTAATTATGCTAGAAACAGTCAGAATGCAAGCTCGGGGTACTACAGGTTGGGAAATAGAAGTGCATATTAGTGAGATTTACAGCTGGCTCTGAAGTGCCATTGCCAATAAATGAACAAGTTCAACCTGAGAGAAATTATTTCTCAACTATTGTGAAATGTAACACCCTGTGCATGCTTCATAAGCAAGATCCTTATTGTTATCATTGCATTTGGTTTGTCTCTTTATCACTGTTACTTTGTGCCTTGGCACAAGTGCAGTGGCAGAAAAAGGTCTTCAGACCAGCCCATCTACAACATAAACAAATAATAAATACATAAAATATGTGAAGTGTTGGTGGGTACAGAGTAATAAAAGATTCTAGTGATCTGAGGATTATTTTCAGTTTCAAACCATCAGAACTGAAGGAAGTCATTGAATGGCTGAACATTTTAACATATGATGTCCACCAGTCCAGGGAAAAAAGTGAGAAGACGGACACATGCAACTCAAAAAGGTGATTTATTGAAGTTTTATGGAGGAAGGACTTCTGTGATACCAGCAAATGAGCATACATGTAAGAGAATGGAAGAAAGCAGATGATATAACAGATACAGTATTTGCTGCAAGTGCAGATTCTGTAGGTACATTCTAACGACTATACACCATTCTAAACAAAATTATTACAAATCATTTGATATGCATTATCACATTGCTTAATAGTGTATAGATAGGCTCTCTACTGAAATTTTAGCTGCCAAAAAAATATGGAAAACAGGAGCAGAATGATTCTCAAAAATTGCTCTTCTCCTCAAAACTACTTTTTGCATGGGGGAGCAAGTTCCTCATGCACCTCCCCATGCCCACCAACCTTATATATACCAACTCCAAGATCACCATACCTCAGAGAATAGGGAAATGGCATCTCAAACTTGATATATATATATATATATATATATATATATATATACACACACACACACACACACACACACACACACACGCACACACATATATGGTTCTCCTTTATAATCTCGAAACACTGAAATCTCGAATTTCAGTATCTTGAAACTATAAAGGTGAACGACTTACAATCCCGAAACCCCAAATCACGAAACACACAATCACGAACATACATACACCATACACCACACAACACACACACCATTCTACCCACAGCACACAAACTATACAACCCTACACTACATGTAAGCCCCCTGCACCCTCCATGTGGGAACTG